>NC_071120.1:10222500-10372500 GCF_024256425.1 Clarias gariepinus
AAGATGAAATTATTATCCTCAAATATTATATTTCCAACTTTTGAAAATATACTGATATGAATTGAATTGAAATACACTATGTACAAATTAATCACATCCTACATTTCTCTTTTATAGTTTCATGTCAAATCAGATGTGTGTCGATGTTCTGGCATCCATAGAACTGGAACGGGATAAATAGCGACTCGTGGTGCGTCCTTCCTCTCCTATTGCGTTTTCAATCTTGGACAGGATAGAGTTCTTAAACTTTCGCCTGAAATCACTGCCCATAAAAACATAGAGAATTGGATTGAGGAAGCTATTAGCTGAAGCGATTGAGGTTCCAATCTTGAGCCCTAAGGAAATGATTTCGATGGGGAAGCCGTGGGTCAGTTCAGCCAGCATGAATGTGTGGTACGGCAGCCAGCACAGAAAAAAAGTCCCAATGAGAGCTGTCATGATTTTAAACGGCTTTGAAGACTTTGCCATCTGGTTGCTTCTCAGCTTAAAAATGATAATTGAGTAGCAAACAATGATGATCAAGAATGGCATCAAGAACCCAAAAATGAACCGACAGATCAATATAGAATTGTGAGTGTCATGGCTATTGTAATTATTGTGGCAGCGGGTTCTGTCTAGATGGTGTTGAATGTCACGAAAAATAAGGGGTGGGACACTCAATGAGACTGAAAAAACCCATGCAAGAAAAACTATCACAGAAGCTTTCTTTATGGTGCGCTGGTTTTGTGCCCAAACAGGGAAGATGACAGCTATGCAGCGATCCACACTGATGATGACGAGAAGAAAGATGCTGCTGAACATGTTGAGGAACATCACGAAGGAGGTAAACTTGCACATGAATTGCCCGAATATCCAGTCAGATGTGACTAGATAAAAGGTGTTGAGGGGCAAAGTTGCACAAAATATGAAATCAGAAAGAGCCAGGCTGAGGTACCAGGTGGTGTTGACCGTCTTCTTCATCTTAAAACCTGCGATCCAGATCACCACACCATTTCCCACAAGCCCAAGCATGATGATGACTACATTCACCACCAGCAGCAACATGCATGGAATCTCCTCAAAGCAAACGTCCTTTACATGGTGTGACAGGTTCGTTAACGACAGGTTATCATTTGTGTCATTTTCATAGTCTGTGTAGTTCCATTGGTAATCCAATGTGAAAACAGTCATGTCCATGGCTGAAATCCTGTGGTTTTTCCCCTGTGAAAACAAAAATAGTGCTTTAGCCTGTATGTACTTATTACAGCAGGAGTTAGGGCAAGCTCTTCTTCAGCCTATAAGTATGTTTTTTGTTTTTTTTTATTATTAATACACTGACAGTACAGTTTTTATTACTTTTATTTTACCATGGAGATGTAACTTTTTGAAATCAAGTTGTTTTTAAAGATTGATTCAGAATATACAATTACACAATAAGTAAGAAGTATATTTATTGAAATGAAAAGTGATACCATTATTGTCTTGCACATGTACCTATATCAAATATATTTTTAAAAATTGTTTTGTAAAGACTTTATTTTAATGTGCTAATTAGGTCCAGCCTCCCGTCTGTGGCACTGAGATCATGTAACCTGAGACCTCATTATAATTTTCTTCAAAACAACCATCATGGCGGACACAGAGCCAACTCACAAAAAAAGACGGAATCTCGCAAGAAAAAGTCTTCTCTTGTTTGGGTTTCCAACATCTTGTTTGCTTTGACACGTCGTCCGGTGACCGTTCCATTTGCATACTTGCCAAAGAAGGGCGTGTACACAGGATCAGCTTTGTCTGTGTTCAATTATTTGAATGTTTATACAACACATTGATAAATTTTGAGAACCATGTATGGTCTGTGTCAATCACGACAATAACACGACAAGCTGTATTATCCGTCTCATTAAATTCTAAAGAGAATTATCTAAAGGCTATAAAAGAATGATTATTCATAGCTTTTATAATAGTGGACTGTGTTAACAGGGACCAGGAGGAAAGCAATAAACAAGATTTTTTAAGGGGATACCACGAAATTAGATGTGAGTACAAATGAATAGAGAGGTATGATGTTGCCTTTGATAAACTGATGTTGCTTAAGAGTAATAAAATATGCTTTCGACAATCTTGAAGACAAGTTGGACATACCAACTAGAGATTAATGACCAACATCACCTCAGCTTTTTATCCTTCTCTTTCCCACCACCATCATTGTTTATTATTTTCCTGTGACAGCACGCCCCCATGTGGTTCATATAAGATTGACTTCATTCATCTCTAATTAAAGTTCAGCAATATGTTATTAGTAAATTTGTTGATTTTTCATACTCCTTTACCTTATCTAACATTGTAGGACCAGAAGAGCATCTTAAATATCACAGCATACTAGGCAGAGAACACCATGTATTAGGTGTCAATGCATCTCAGGGGACACTTACACACCCAATAATTCCCTGTGGACTCATAGAACAGACTACGATGCATGTCCTTCAACTTTTAAGGGGACCAGAGTATTCAAAGAAAACCCAAAAGGACAGAAGAATCATGCAAACTCCAAGTACGCAGAGAAGAGTTTAGATTTTAACCCCTCACCCTGGCGGTGTGAGACAACAGACAGTGCTCTATCAGAATTAAACTGTCTGACAAATGTATTTTGATCCACAATTTCACTCAAAAGGTTACACTTTAATCCAAAATTAATGTGAACTGAGGAATATCAACTGTATCAGCCTAATACAGGTGCTCAATAAAGCACTTTAAACAGTCCTAGTTTTAAGTTAAGACACTTTATAAGTCCTTATATACTAACATTTATTTAAGTGAGTGAGCGCTTAAATAAATGATAACATGGTAAATGTTTTTCATTTAATTATACCTGGCAAACAAGGATAATGAAGTGTTTTTTATTACAGGGTATTAACTCTGATTAAAGATTAATGTAAATAGAGAGAAACCATTCTGACCTTAATTAAAAACAGTAAAAGTAACATCACTTACTCAACCAGGAGATCAGACTGTGTGTGTCATGCTGCTTTTTGACAGCTCTGCTGTGTGAGCCTTTTATCTGGAGCTAAGAGTCAGGTGCCACCTCTTATGAAATTACTTCTCCAAACTCCCTTCCACAGTGTGGGCTTTTTTCCACATCAACAACTTCCCTTAATTTCACTTCTGTTTAAATCTTAGACAATAGTGGACAAGAAATATGCACATATACTCTTAGTCTAGAGCAGCAAATCCTACAGTTGGATGAATCTTCTGCTGTAAAACATCTAGTGACATTTATATAAAAAAAAAAAGTGCTATTCCTGAGGGAAGTTCATCTTAATTGGCTTTTACCTTAGTCCTCACCCTGGACTTGTTTAGGCTGGTGTTTAGTATACTGGTGATGCTGATTACTGAACGGTTGAACAAGACGAGCGGGGAAAAGAGGTTGCTGCTAAAATTGTTATATAAACAACCAGTTTTAACTTGTTTTACCCCATAAAACCCATATCTGAAACGTCTATGGGACCCCCTCCCCCCCAATCACTAAAGTTCGAAACATAATATAGCATTTTCCACCCATTTTGAGGCTTCTGCCCCCATTTCTTTATTTCAATCTACTCCATTTAATCTAATTTAATATGAAGAAATTGTGAGGAGCTCAAGACATTTGTGCAGTACTTTACAATGAAAAGTTTAATAAAGTGGGCAAAAAAATCTAAAACTTTAAATGTTTAAATTACCTTTATAATAAGGGAAATTTAGCCAACATAACCGATCTACATTTACTTCCAATGACTTGGTTACTTAGACAAGCTGAAGGTACTGTATTACACTGAAAACTGTTTACTGTTGAAAACTGGGCTGCCACATGGTTGTCAACCACATTGCTCTGGTTATTAAAGAGGTTAAAACATTAAGTACAAGGAAATAACATGATCAAAAGACATGTACTGTGCAAAATCAACAAAGTGAAAGGTGAAATATCAAAACATAAATAGTTAAATGATAATCAGGTCTGAAACAATCTTTTCACATTTTGCAAATAAGCTCTACATCAAAAGGCTTATTCTTCCCCTTTAAACAGTTCATTTTGGAATGTCTGAGGAAGATAAAAACTCCCCAATTTTTTTTACCACTACAAATTTAATACGCAAGTTATAATTAAGGATATAATTTCACACGTATATATCCAAACACTAAGATTAAATCTGTTGCAGCTAAAAGGCCATGAAAAATTTTCTGGTACATGACACTGTTCTTTAAAATAAAACTACCTGGGATTGTGGTGTAATTACTGATATTGTCTGCTATTCAAGCTCATGTATAGCAGACAATATCAGTATTTTTTAGGTCCACTGCTTTTTTCCCTTTACATGCTTCCTCTGGGCAACATAATCCGTAAGCATGGTATTAGTTTTCATTGTTATGCTGATGATACACAGTTATATGTCTCAGCAAAACCTGATGAGAAAAAACAGCTTACTAAAATTGAGCAATGTGTGCAGGACATAAGAAATTGGATGCTAACTAACTTCCTTCTGCTAAATCCGGATAAGACAGAAGTTCTAGTCATAGGACCGCATACAGCTAGGAGTAAAATTTTAGATCATACCGTAACTTTAGATGGCCTTTCTGTTCCATCAAATGCAACAGTGAAAGACCTTGGTGTGATTATTGATTCCAGCCTTTCATTTGAAGCACATGTAGATAATATTACCAGGATAGCATTCTTTCACCTCAGAAATATTGCCAGAATAAGAAATTTATTGTCGCTAAACGACGCAGAAAAACTAGTTCATGCTTTTATCACCTCTAGGTTGGACTATTGTAATGCCTTACTGTCTGGTTGTTCAGCTAGATGCATAAATAAGCTTCAGCTAGTCCAAAATGCAGCAGCGA
This sequence comes from Clarias gariepinus, assembly GCF_024256425.1. Taxonomy (NCBI): domain Eukaryota; kingdom Metazoa; phylum Chordata; class Actinopteri; order Siluriformes; family Clariidae; genus Clarias; species Clarias gariepinus. The sequence continues at coordinate 10,227,358 of NC_071120.1, forward strand.
GAGTCCTCACCAGAACCAGAAGATATGAGCACATCACCCCTATCTTATCTTCACTCCATTGGCTCCCTGTGAAATTTCGCATTGATTTTAAAATACTACTCTTGACATATAAAGCATTAAATGGTCTCGCGCCGCAGTACCTGAGCGAACTGCTAGTGTCTTACGATCCGCCACGCCTACTTCGATCAAAGGATGCAGGCTGCTTGTCAGTACCGCGTATTATGAAAAATACAGCTGGGGGCAGAGCTTTTTCTTACAAAGCCCCAAAGTTATGGAATAGTCTTCCAAATAGTGTTCGGGACTCAGACACAGTCTCAGTGTTTAAGTCCAGGCTAAAAACCTATTTATTTAGCCGAGCATTTTTATAAATAGATTTGCCATAGGTAAAGGAGCAGATCTGGGGGACTCATGGACGTAGAGTATTATGGTAAACTGGTATGTTTGGATGCTGTCTTCCTCACTCACCATACCTAACTGCCATCTCTCCTCTTCTTCTCTTTCCCCCCCTCTTTCTTTTTCCTCTCTCCTCCTGTCCCCCCCTTTCACTCTTTCTCTCTCTCTCTGTCGAGCTACACATGTCGTTCCTGAGCTGCCAGTGATCCAGACTCCCTCTGCCCTCCGGACCTGTCTGACCCATCCTGGTGCCCCGCTTCTGGCTGAAGATCTCGTCACATGGATGCCCCGTGTGTCTCTCTGGGATGCGTCTGGTGTCTGGGAATGATTCTCTCTACCTAGAAAATGGTTCTGGCCTTGACTGGTGTTGGCAACTGTTTCTCTGGGGACTTGACAGTTCGATAGTTCATGACTGGAACTTCTTACAAGTCTACCTGGGTCTTCAATAACTACCTGGACTCCATATTAACATCAATTAACATCAGCTATTATAGCTGAACTGCCTCCCACCCTACACACTGTATAAATGCAGATCATTTACTGCTTTTTGTTTCACCCAAATGAGGATGGGTTCCCTGTTGAGTCTGGTTCCTCTCAAGGTTTCTTCCTCTTACCATCTCAGGGAGTTTTTCCTTGCCACTGTCGCCCTCGGCTTGCTCACCAGGGACAAACTGACCATTTTGATTCATACAAATTCACATTTCATACAAACCTAAATAATTCTTTTGACTATGTAAAGCTGCTTTGCGGCAATGAAAATTGCTAAAAGCGCTATACAAATAAAATTGAATTGAATTGAATTGAATGTAGTGTTCTAGCAGGCATCAGTGTACACCACTACTTTTCTTGCTACTCCTTGGCCTAACGTGGGGTCATTACAGAGTTCATAGATACTCTTTTTAATGGATGAGGACAAAAATTTCCTTAGAAACGCTGAAAAATTTGAATAGAAAGCCTTCGCAATAGAGTAAAGCATGTTCTACTCTAATTTAGTTCCAAGGTTAATGAGATATTTGTCTTTTTTGATTGGCTAAGTCTGGTTTAATTTATCACTAAACATCACCTCATTTCTTAAGACAACTACACTAAGACCCTAAGGACACTAAGCCTGCAATAAGTCAGGCTGACCTTTAGATGTCCCAACTTCCTTCCTTATCTATTTTAATACCTCTCCTGTGTGTGTGTTTGTGTGTATGTGTACTAAGGGTTCTGCCTGCAATCTACCAAGGCTTTTACTTCTTCTTATCTTAAGCTTAATTTGCCAGACTTATTGGAGCCTGTCTAGGTGATGGAATGTATTTATTTCACTTTTATGTCAATGGCACTGTTGCCTTGCACTTCCAGGGTTAGGGTTTGATTCCTACATTGTGTGTATAGAGTTTGCATGTTCTCCCCATGCTTTGTGGGTTTCCTATGGGTACTCCGGTTTTCGCCCACATTCCAAGGATATGCAGAAGGTGTGTGTTCTGATACAATACTGTCATGATTAACGACTCGTCTGCCACTTGTTCCTACGCTGTCACTTTCCCCATGTGCTCATATTTTCCCTAGCCCATCATGTGCCTTTTCCCATGCCCCTGTTTTCACCCGTCTGCACACTGATCTCGTATTCCATGCTGATTACTCCAGCACTTAAGCACGAGCCACACAAAATGTTTTAAAGTTGTGATAGGGGTAATCATAGGGGCAAGCATAGGATCAAGCATATTTTATCATTCAAATTAAATTCCTTGATATAGGGGTGTGGGGTTAATGTTTTTTTCTTATTCTGTTTTTTATAATATAAAAAAAAAATGAAAAATGCGTCATGGTTAAGTCGCAGTTGAAAATCACTTCAATGTCTTATTTATATTAATGTAAGTTTTATTGAGAAATTAAAAAGGGGTGGAATATTTTGTATTAAATCCATATACAGCATCGTATCCATGTTAAATCGTGAGATTAGTCAGAAATATACGCTAAATTCATTTTCACATCTTATACATTATTTTTCGCATTAAATCCATACGTAGCTGTAAGTCATTCACTCACTTGACTTAAAACTCACTTATATTGAAACACTAAGTGATGGTGTGTAACCCACAGGTGGGGACCACGAGTCCTCATCTGTAAAATTTTTGAGGACAACAGTTTTTTCATCTCAGATTTAATCACATTATTTTTTTTTAAGTTTTATTGTTTTTGTTCTTAATGTCATTTTGAAAGTAAATGAAATAGTAATAGTTAAACTAATACTTAAATAACTAATAGTTTAAATATTAAGATGATATCTATTATATTCTATATAAAACGTATTTAAACATTATATTAAATGTGTAATGGTTAACCCCTAGAGGGCGATACGCCCTCTTTCGGTATGTGTTTTGTTATGTTTTTTGTGTTGTAGTTTGGTTTTAGTTGGACTTCAAGGCCCAGACTGCACCTCAGTCAGGTGACGTAAGCATTCACCTGAACCGAGGAAAGGTAATTAAGTTTATTATAAATAGCCTGACTGGAGTTCAGTCAGGCATCTAGCTTTTGTTGTTGTAGTTAATTTGATTTATGTCTGTGTTGGTTTTTTGTGACACTTAATAAAAGCCTTTATTAAAATGCCAGCTCGCCTCTTGCACTTATGCCACGACCACGCAGACACTGATTGAGCAATCATGACAGAAAGCTAGACCGTAAAAGTGGCATAGCGGAGGTTGCTCCCCCAGATGTTTTTTTGGGGGGCGCTATTACCATCTCGCCCAAGCTGGCGGAATGGCTGGACGGCAGCGAGGAGGAAGGAGAGAGAGAGCTGTGGCAGAGCTGGGAGGGCTGCAGGCTTGCCGAACCGGCGGACTGGCTGGAAGACAACGAGGAGCAGAGAGAGATAAGGGCGCGACAAAGTTGGGAAGGCTGCAGGCTCGCCATTCGGCGGACGCCATTTAAATGTGAGGCAGCGGGGAGATGCAAGGTCCCAAGCACCGGCCAAGAGGCTCGGGCCGAGGAGGTCTGGCAGGACGGTGGCGAGGATCTAACGGAAGACATCTACACGTTTTTGGCACAGCAAAACAGGGAGCGCATTTCAGACCTGCGGGAGCAGGTGGCGCAGCTCCAAAAGCTGCTCGTCCAGGTTTAGGAGAGCGAAGCTGTAGTCCCGGATATTCTCCCTTTCTCTGATCTGGACGACACGCTCCCTCTCCCGCCTCTGCCTGTGGTCGACGCGGAGGACTACGCACCGCTCCTGCACGGCCACGAGGACGCGTTTCCTCCAACACCGCCACCCCTCTTTCTCATTGAGGACGACGCGCCGCTGCTGAACGGTGAGGGCGACACACTCCCTCTGTTTGAAAGCAAGGGTGGCGAGCCGTGGAGCTACTGGGAGAGCTTCGTCCTTCCTCCACCTCCAGGCTTCCTCCGCTCCAGCTCCTCAGCCGCCGGACGCAGCGAGCGTCGCTCCAGCCCCTCAGCGGCCGCCGGACACAGCGAACGTCGCTTCAGCTCCTCAGCCACCGAGCGCGCTTCAGCTCCTCAGCCGTCGAGCGTCGCAGCGGAGTGGGATCGACCGCCTCAGTATCGGAGGCCCAGACTGGTGCCGCTGGGGAGGGAGTCCGGGACCTCCGGTGTTTTTAAGGGGGGGGGGTTCTGTAATGGTTAACCCCTAGAGGGCGTTGCTTCAGCTCCTCAGCCGCCGACGGACGCATCGAGTGTCGCTTCAGCTCCTCAGCCGTCGCCGGACGCAGCGAGCGTCGCTTCAGCTCCTCAGCCGCCGAGCGTCGCAGCGAGCGTCGCTTCATCTCCTCACCCGCTGAGCGTCGCAGCGAGCGTCGCTCCAGCTCCTCAGCCCCCGGACATCGCGGATGTCTTTTGGTTTAAATAAGCAAATATGAACCCTTGGATCATTACTGCAGTGATTATTATACTATAAAAAATATAAATATATGTCTTCTATCCCAAATTGATGCAGTGAGAAGCCTTTCATTTTTTAAACAACCATACTGAATGATGTATTTTCTGTGTTCGTGGAAATGTTACATTTGGGTCAAATTATTGTCCATCATCAAGCAAGGAAAACAACTAACGTCTTCTTTTTCTTTGTCATTCGGCTGTTTCCTTTCAGGGGCCGCCACAGCGAATCATCTGCCTCCATCTAACCCTATCCTCTGTATCCTCTTTTCTCTGACATACGTAGGATGGAGAGCAGCAGCCTTCACACTCCTATGCACGGTGGGAGGACTCGCACTGGATAGATCTCTGTTTTTAATGGACCCCACAGCACTGGACACGACTGGATTACCAGTCAAAGGAAACAGAACCTTACACTGGCCCCTAGTCTGTGGAGGACATCTAGACATCTCTAGCAAAACTACACCAACACTATTCAAGACCCTGGTCTCAACGGGGATCGTGACACTCTGGCAGCTGGTAAACATCACTGGAACAGACCTGTCTCGAGCAGAGGACTTGGCAGCACACATGGGACGCCGGTCTCAACAGGTCGCCAACCAACTCCTGCAATGATGGAGAACCACCCTAACGTCGGAGAACCGAGTTCAGCTGATGGAATATACAAAAAACGAGACCAGCACTACAGAAGAGGAACCCTTTCCACAGCTGATCATAACTCCAGACCTAGAGGGATATGGCGGCCCCCTCATGGAGCACAAGGGTGAGGACGAGATGAACTTTGAGACAGTGTCTGGTAAGGTTCTGTACAAAGCTTGCGTGAAAGTTTTGAACAAGAAAAAACTGAATGGGAGGGTAGACACCCCCTGGCACACTAAACTGAACGATATTAAACCAGAGTGGAGAGCACTGTATAAACCACCATGAACCAAAAAGTCTGCTGACCTCCAGTGGAGGATTTTACATGGAATTGTCTCTGTAAACTCTTTTATCTCTACAGTGGAACCTCGGATTACGAGTAACATGGTTTACGAGTGTTTTGCAAGACGAGCAACAATTTTTAATAATTTTTTACTTGAAAAACGAGCATTGTCTTAGTTAACGAGCACCGAGTATCATGTTTCACGCATGCGCTTCTTGTTTTAACAACGAGCGTTACGTCATCACAAGTGAGCCAATGGTTTTTCTCTCTCTTGCAGCAGAATTGTAGGTAATCGTCTCTCCTGCTGGGTGAATACACACACGCGCTGTGTGTGTGAGATGTGCGTGTGCGCGCGCACACACACACATTAACGGAGAGACCGTTTTTAAAACCGTTTAAAAATTAGCAAGGAACATCCCTAGTCACACTCGCGTGAGTGCATACTAACGGAATTACTACTGTAAAGTAAAACAACAACAACAACATGGAAATGGAGAGAGGCACGCAGAATTCCTTTTGAGAATGAAGTGTTCTCCCTGGCACCCCAGAAGGTCGGTGTTTTTGCTCTGCCACCACTGGTGTTTCGGGCAACACCAGTCTCCAATAAAGTGTTAGCCCTTCGGTTTTTCCTGCCATGTTTGAGGATGCCGAACATCTAACATCTCCCCCCCCCCCCCCCCCCTTTTAACCAAGCCGCTGAGACTTTTGCCCCATTGAGAGAAACTGGCAGCGTGGAATCTACTGCCAAGCATATCTCCTTGGGTACTAAACACTGTAGAGAGAAACTACAGGATGCAGTTCTCACATCACCCTCCGTGTTTCAACGGCGTGGTCTCCACTTTCGAGAAACCGGAAAGTGCGCATCTGCTGACAGAAGTTGCTGGGGAATAGGGCCATGGAACATGTTCCGCTACCAGTCAGTGAGTCATGCTACTACAGTTGGTATTTCTTGGTTCCCAAGAGGAACAGGGGGCTGCGTCCAATTTTTTGATTTTTGCAGGCTGTTCCGCTATCTAAAATAAATAAATACAGCTTCAAAATGTTGACTGTCAAAGTGATTGCTCTCAAATCCTACCAAGCGATTGATTTGGGACAATCGATTGAAGGACACTTACTTCATATAGAAATATTGCCACAACACAGGAGGTTCCTAAGGTCACTTTCGGGGGCAAAGCTTACCAGTATCGGGTCCTTCCATTTGGTCTAGCTCTCTTATCCGCACATATACGAAATACATGGATGTAGTTCTGGTGCTTATGACTCCAGGGCATCCGTATTTGAATTACATAGACGACTGGCTGGCCCAGTCTCAGTAGCTAGCGCTTTGACATCAGCATGTCATCCTACAGTAGCTCATCTTTGTTTCTTAGGATTGAGACCCAACGCCATGAAAAGCGTGCTCTTTCCTGTTCAGAGGACAACATATTGGGTGTCACATGGGATTCGATCGTAAGCGGGGACAGCTGTCTCCCGCTCGTGTCGAATCCATTCTCAACACCCTCAAGTAAATCAAGCTAGACCAGAAAGTGACCATCACTTTTAGAGATCTTAGCTCTTATGGCAGCTGTTTCCATGGTGACACCTTTGGGCCTTCTGCACATGAGAGCATTTTTGCTAAGAACCAGGGGATTTCACTCTAGGGCCAATCCCCAATAAAGGTTACGCGCCAGGTGCTTCGTACCCTTCCTATGTGGTTCAGACCCTGGTTTCTGACTTGCCACTCTAAGTTCGTCTTGTCGTCGCAGATGCTAACGACAGACGCTTCCCTCATGGGCTGGGGTGCGGTCTTAGATGACCGTCCAGCCCAAGGGAGCTGGCGAGGCCATCTTCTCGCGCAGCACATCATTTGCTTTAAAATGATGGCTCTATTTCTGGCCCTAAAGCACTTCCTCCAGCAGTTGAGAGGCTACCATGTCCTACTGCGGGTGGACAACACTATGGCAGTCTCATATATTAATCGCAATGGCGGACTGTGCTCGCGCCGCTAAATAGCTAGCGCACCAGGTTCCTGTCCCTCAGGGCGATTTACATTCCAGTGCATATGAATGTGGGAGCAGTTGTTCTGTCCAGTCAATCTCTGACACACGGGGAATGAAAACCCCACCCTGAAATAGTCAGTTAATCTGGGAGAGATTTCAGGTAGAAGAGGTGGACCTCTTTGCCTCGCAAGATCAGCAAATGTCCCCTTTACTACTCTCTGACTCTTCCGGCTACCCCGGGTCTGGACGCCGTGGCCCGTACATGGCTCTGGTTACGCCTTTATGCGCTTTCCCTGATAGCTCTGCTCCCGGGAGTCTTGGCGAGGGTCCATCAACAGTGTTTGCGCCTCTTATTGATAGTGTGGGGCCGACCAGAGTGTGGTTCTCGTATCTAGTATCCCTCTTCAACGGCTCACTATGGGTGATTCCAATGAGGTGGGATCTTCTGTCTCAGGTGCAGGGGACGATATTCATCCCCAGCCCGAGGAACCTTCACGTTCAGTCCCTGAACAGGACCAACTAAGTCAAGCTGGTCTTCCAGCCAGCGTAATTAAGACTATTCTAAGTGCTAGGGCTCCCTCCCCTAGAAGAGCTTATGCCCTCAAATGGAATGTATTTAAAAGTTGGTGCATGACGAAGCAGGTAGACCCAGTCCACTGCCTAAATGTTTCAGTGCTGGAGACCCTGCAGGAAAAATTGTCTTCGGGCTTGTGCCCTAGTACCCTCAGGACGTACGTAACTGCGATTTCAGCCTGCCACGTCCTGATTGGTAGAGTTACTGTGACACGCTCCCTTTTGTGGGTTTTATCTATCGTGCTCGAAGAGCCAATTGACGCCCTTTTTTTTTTTTAACCACTAGAGTTAGTGCCTCAGGTTTCTGACCTTTAAGATGTTTTTTCTGGTTTTTCTTTACCTCTCTGAGAGGATTGGAGATCTGTCAGTCTGTCAGTCAGAGACTCTGACTAGCCAGGGGGCAAAGTCTAGGCAGGATGGGGATCTGCTTCCTGTAGATTTGTTCTTAGGAACTGCTGATGGGGAAAAAAAAAACACTGTTTCCTTATCCGTATCTGATGCAGAAAAGATAGTTCATGCATTCATGACCTCCAGACTGGACTATTATAATGCATTACTAGGTGGTTGTCCCTGCATCCTCAATAAACAAGCTTCAGTTAGTCCAAAATGCAGCCGCCAGGGTTCTCACCAGATTCAGAAAATATGATCATATAACCCCAATATTATCATCCCTGCACTGGCTACCTGTTCAGTTTAGAATTAATTACAAAATAGTATTACTTACAAACAGGGCTTTCAATGGTTTAGCTTCCACATACCTAACCAGTCTTCTGATACGCTATAATTCACCACGCTCCGTAAGATCACTGTTCTGTAACAGTTATTGTTAAATAATAATTAAGAATTAATCGTTTGTTAATGGTTGACTCCCCCTAATGGACATCTTGATAATTACGTATTGTAGCAGTTACCATGTGATCAATCAGGAAGTTAGTGTTTTCCGTGATGGGCAGTTCTGAACATGTGCTGCAGTTAATCAGCAACTTTTTGTGTTCATCCTTGGCCTTTGGTAGCTTTGTTGGTATGTTTATATTTCCTATTCATCTATATTTTATAGCATTTGATTATTTGTTGGATTTACAGTTTGTACATATATTTGTTTATTAGCTGTATTATCATGATGTCCTTTGCTAATTATTACATGCCTGTTGGATTGATATTGGGGAATATTGCATTTGTAGAAAGTATTTTTTGTGTAAATATTGTGTGTATAATTATATTGTTTATTGTTTTCTTACTTTGTTTCATAGTTTTACCCTATCCTTATTAAAAGCTGGAAAGAGACATTCCGTGTCTTGTCATTTTGATGAGGGTGGAGTTTAGCTAGCTGTCAAAATATACAGAGGACGTATATAGAGGACAGTACAATCACAAAACTCTGGACTTCTGGTAATTCCCAGAATTTCAAAATCTACAAAAGGGGGTAGGGCTTTTTCATATTTAGCTCCAAAACTTTGGAATAGCCTTCCAGACAGTGTTCGGGGCTCAGACACAGTTTCCCAGTTTAAAAGTAGACTCAAGACGCATCTCTTTAATCTGGCATACGCGTAACTCATCCCATAACTTCATACTTCAGTACGTCTATCCTGAATGGCAACTACGCTAATTCTCTCCATCTGTTCTGTACTTTTCTACCCATTCCAAGGCATTTGGAGATTGTACCAGCTTCAGTAGATAAAGGCCAACCCTGCAAGGATCCTAAGGCATCCAGAGAAGGACCAGCTCCAGCTGAATTCTGCCTTATTATGATTGGAGCTACACATCCTGCTCCTGTGCTCCCAGTGATCCAGACCCCATCTGCCCTCTGCACCTACTGACTCATCCCTGTGTTGAACTGGACTTCATGTTAATTTAAAGAATTTCTGTTATATTGTACTTTCAGCTGCATAACACACATGGTGTTATATCATCTCTATCTGTTATCACCCAGATTAGGATGGGTTCCCTGTTGAGTCTGGTTCCTCTCAAGGTTTCTTCCAATTACCATCTCATGGAGTTTTTCCTTGCCACTGTCGCCGTCACCCTTGGCTTGCTCATCAGAGAAATTTAATTCATTCATCTCATTATCTAGATGCATTTTTCTCACACATACACAATTTATTATTATTATTATTTTATTTTCTATATATATATATATATATATATATATTTTTTTTTAAATGAATTTCTTTCATCTTTGTTCTTTGAGACAATGACCATTGTTAAAAGCGCTATATAAATAAAATTGAATTGAACTGTCCTGACCTCATCCTATTATTCATACTAACTTAAATAGCAAAATAATTTGGCTGTGGTTAGTACTGACACCTTCAGCCTCCTGCAGGGTTTGACTTTTGCCCTTGGACTCTTTGGGTGGAGTTTTCATGTTCTTCCTGTGCTTTATGAGGTTCCTCTGGGTACCCAGGTTTCCTTCCAAAGACATGCACAGTAGGTTGATTGGTGTTTCAAAACTGCCCATAGTTATGTTTGGGGTTTGAGTGTTTGTGGGTGCTTGTTCCTGGCGATAGGTCGGCAATCCCCACACCCTGGCTTGTGTCCCAAGTTTCCCGTGGTAGGCTTTAGATCCCTGTGACCCAACACAGCATAAGGGGTATAGATGTATTGATGGGCAAATAACTAATAAATACAGAGTGCTTATAATTATTATTATTATATGCGAAGACACAAAAATCTATTTTTTTCCATTCACTGAAAAGTGTCACGTTCAGGGTGTAATGGCTGGTGTTGATCACCATGGGCGGAAGAAGCAGGCATAGAGGCAGAGGGGTTGTGTAACAAAAAAAAAAAAAAAAAATCGTTTAATGATGGTCAACACAAAAGTATAAGTAAAGACAAAAACAAAAGGAACAACCAAACTCAAACAATACTTAACTTTGTGCTAACAAGCAGAAGGCAGAAGGACGAATAATGCACCCTGTGGCGAGACACAGGCAGAAAGAGGACAAACACGTAACGGGACACAAACTATGCGTGGAGCTGAAACTGGACACTAGAGGGAGACGCGTAGAGACTAGAAACGGGACTAGGGCTAAAGACATGGCAGTCAGCTAGGCATGGCTTTTTAGCTAAACATGGTTAGTTTGTGTGTTTATTTGGCAACCTGAGAGAAGGGGAGCTGTAAAGCCGAGACCTATCGTCTCCCCTGCTGGGCCTTAGAGCCTGCAGTGTTTTTGAGTGCGCGTGTTTGTGTCTGTGTAAGGCAGAGAGTTTGTTTGTTTGTTTGGCAACCTGAGAAAAGGGGGGCCGTAAACGCGAGAGAGCCCCCCTTCATCCCCCCTCCTTTCAGGTTGCCAAATAAACACACAAACTCCTCTCTGTCGCGATTGTTTTCAAAAGGTAAGGAGCTGTTTAATTTGTTTTTTTGTTGTTGTTTTACTTACAGGAGTGATCCTGTTAGTATGCGCTCACGTGAGTGTGACTTGGAATGTTCCTTGCTAATTTTTAAATGGTTTTAAAAACGGTCTATCCGTTAATGTGCGTGTGTGTGTGTGCGCGCGCGCGCGCACATTTTACACACATACACTCTGCATGCACAAACGAAAACCCTTATCTGTCGGGGTTTAATTTGACATTTTTTTAAGGTAAAGTACAGGTTAATTTGTTTTATTTTTACTTTATATTTTGTATTAATTATATTTATGTATTTATTTTTTGGGGCTGTAGAACGAATAATTTAAGTTTCCATTTTTTCCTATGGGAAAATTAAATTTGGTTTACGAGTGTTTTGGAATACGAGCCCACTTCCGGAACGAATTAAGCTCGTAATCCGAGGTTCCACTGTAGTCACAAATGTACTGTTATTTGCATTCGCTGAAAACCACAACAATCACTAAATGTAATATTCTACTGTTATTCGCACCTTGTAATTTAAGATAATTTAAAATAGCGCCATTAAATTAATCACTATTGCTCATGCGGTGATTGCGCAATGTGATGTAAGCGAGTAGCATGTGAACAGATCTAGCGCGACTGTCCCGAAGTTAGCAAATAGTTTATACAAAAGCACTTAAACTATACAACTTTTACAAGATAAAGAGATACAGTTTTACTGACCCTGCTGACGTTTCACCATCCGTAACACCAACACGTTTTCTTTTTAAGTGTTCGTGCATGACTGTGATACTGCCATAGCATGAAAGCTCGGTCTTGCATAGCATGCAGGTTACCGTCTTCTTAGAGGCGTTTAATGTAAATTGCTATCAAACCTTGGAGGACTCGGGGCGCGCGCTTTTTCCTGCAGATGCTCCTGTAACATCAATTGCGCGAGCGGCTGTCTATCTTTGTGTATTTGCGCATCTTGTGGTTGCGCTACTTAGTGCCGTGAGCAGCCCAACTAATCGATAACGGCATTCGTTGACAACGAATTTCATTATCGATAATTATCGATTTGATCGATTAGTTGTTGCAGCCCTAAATCCGACTTACGAATGTGCTCCTGGAACGGAACTTGTTCATAAGTCAGGGACTTACTGTATTAGTTAACATGTAATATAACATCTTTCTTTCTCTCCCCCCTACTCTAAATCAAAATCCTTTTACAGTTTTAATTGTAAACAGGAAATTACAATTTATACAGACGGTATTAGTTTTTGAATATGAGCCTATGAAATGACAAGCATAATCTGAGCTAAGCATACACATGGCAGTTTTGAAAATTTCTTTATGGATATCTACAGTATAAAAACACATTGGTGGCAAATAATGTTGAGACAAAAATTAAATAAAATGTTTTAGTGGCATTTTCAATTTTTCATAAAGCTTTTTATGCAATGACATTTCCATACAGTACAACAATCAGTGTTTAATATGAAGTCCTTCATTCTTCAAAACCGACTGGATGGAGCTGGACAGAGACTTAAAAAGACATCTGCAGTACACTGGTCTCACTCACTCAGTCCATCCCTGCTTGATCGCTTCCCCAAAGGTCGTCATTTCATACAGAAATTTACCACAGACATTCACAATTTATCTGAAAGTTCACTTTGTTTAGCCATTATTGTGCAGATTTGACACCCTGGCTTCAGAACATAAACGTCCAGGCACATATTTTTTCATTCCTTAACTTGAGCTGCTGATTTTAATCAGCTCTACCTGTTTTGTTCACTGGAAGAATTATAAAACATGGCATGTGTCATCTTAATACTGCTGTATATTGCTACTGATTCTGACCAAATTTCTTAATTTCCAATGATATCTCTTCGTTAATTGATAATAAGAGAATAAATTTCTCATCTCGTTCCATATTTTGCAGTACTGATGCAATTAACCAATCATGCCCAATTTCTCAAAAAAAAAAAAAAAAAAAGAAGCCTAACCTCAAAGTCATTGGAAAATACTTATTCTTCTGTAGGAAGGATCCTTTTGAGAGCAGAACCACTTTGCACATGATTAAGCGCTTTGAGGCTGTGAACACATCGGCTCAATGTCGATTAAACATTCAAAAAAGGAGATGTTTGTGAGCTCCCTCTTGTGGGTGTCATCTAGATAGCAACTAATGTGCTTGAAAATGTAAAAGAGATCCACTATTTATTTTTTTTTGGAAACAATACCAAATTTGTACAAGAATATTAATGTAAATGTAAAATGCTAAGCGATTATGTCCACATGCTCATCTCAGGTGTTTCATCTTCAGCACCATAAGTGATTCTGCAGCTGCAGCTTTTAAGGTTCAAATATTGTTATGAGTTTGCGTGATCCTGCCCTCTGCTGTTCTTTCTGGGTACTTGTTTGTTTTTCAGATGGGTGTTCCTCCAGATAATTCACTGGACGTTGCGATTGGTTCATCTCATCAACCAACTAGAATAAAAGGACCCCAAACTCCTTTCAGATGCCTTTTGTGCCACCGCGTGTGTCTTTGTATTGTGTTCCTGTTTTTCAATTCGACCTTTGTATATTTGAGTATATTACCAGAGAGAACTGTCTAGTCCTGTTGTTGATATGACCTAAGCCTGTTTTGACTGAGTGTGGATTTTGTTTTGGCTTGGTTGGCCATTTGTAAATATTATTGTAAATAGCACGTTTCATCGTATTAAGGGTTGTAGGAGGTTTGACGCTATTTATTTTGTTGTATATATTTTGCACTCTGTTTCTTTGGTTAGGGAGCTAGGGAAGGATTATGTATTTTATTTTATTTTTAGGAATTTAGTTCATCTCGGGCAAAGACCATTTTGTTTATTATTTTGGCCTTGTCAACCTCTGAAGTTGGAACCCTTACCTTTTTGCTCAGAAATAAAAAGAAATACGTTTTCCAAATCCCTCTGATAGTGAGACTCCTTTGCTCACCTTTTGTTACGACACAGTCCCCTAGACGGTCGCAACAAAATCTACAGCCCAAAAACTAAATAAAAATCAATCTTAACAGACATTTACACTTACCCTTCTATACAATCATCTGTCTGTGCCATCTCCATTAGACTTTAATGCCTTCTCTAATAGCTCGCTAAGAGATCTGGATTTCACCAGACTGACCGATAAGCATTTCTAAAACTGTCTAAAAATCCAGGAGCGGCCCAGGATACCATGCTGCAAGATAATCACATTTCCAAGAGTAATATCTGTTACAAAATTGGGGGTTTGCCAGCTCGGTAAATGTGCCAGCGTGCAGTTTATTTAATGTGAAACCAAAACCCATAAACAAACCGTATAATAAAAACAACTGTGGGACCATGGGGCTATGGTGAAGTGCATGCAAAAGTAGACCATGGGCACAAAGCACCCCCCATAGGTTATACAGTCTCTGATAAACCCCCCAAAATGTGCTACTTCAAAGTACCACATGTGTTCCTGGACAACCCGCCATAAAATTTGTTTAGTTGATCTAGCACAAAGGCTTTGCCCTGTGCATGCGGGCTAGGTGTGGTCTAGGCAAAATCAGGGAGCTGAGCCCTGATTTATAAAAAGAGCTGAGCTTGACCACTGGGCTTGGGGCAGAGCAGGAACTTGGTGCAAGGCCAGAGCCAAGCATGAGCACTGGGCTTGGGGTGGAGCAGGAACTTGGTGCATGGATAGAGCTGGGCATGAGCACTGGGCTTAAGAGTAGCAGAAGCTTGATGCAGGGATAGAGATGAATATGAGCACTGGGCTTGGCGTTGCGCAGGCACTTGGATCAAGGACAGAGCAGAGCATGAGCACTGGGCTTGGGGTGGAGCAATAGCTTGGTGCTTGGACGGAGTAAAATACACTTGAAACACTGCAGGAAAACTATTTCAGAATCCATGCATGGCAGCGACACAGTGGTTATGTTTTTGTGGAGGGGCAAACGCGTTTGTGTAAACGTAAAATAGAAAACAAGTATGAATAAAACACCAGGAATGCTGGTGGACCCTTGCACACCTTGCCTTCCTACATGCTGTCCATGGGGTTTTCTTGGCAAGGATACTGGGGTGGGTTGCCACTACCTTCTAAAGGTAAGTAGCCTAATTAGCCTAATCTGCATGTCTTTGGACTGTGGGAGGAAACCAGAAAACACAAAGGAAACCCCCCCCCCCCAAGCAGAGGGAGAACATGCAAACTCCATGCCCACAGAACCAACTCAGAAATCGAACCCAGGACCTGGAGGTGTGAGGCAATAGTGCTAACCACCCGGCCATCAAATCTGGTTTGGATTGCACTAACAAGGGCATTATTGTCTAGGTTCAATTAAAATGGGGGATTTAATAGAAGTGGTTTTTTGTTTGTTTTTACAAAAGATTTTCCAAAGCCTGCTTTCACAATTGCTGTTGTTGTTTTTTTCTTTCTTTTTCCTCATGTGGCAGTGCTTTCACATCCACATCTTTTGAAAAACAAGTGTATTGTACAAGTAAAAAAAAAACCCGCAGCCTACTTTTTGTCCCAGTAGAGCTTCCAAAGTTAAAAAAAATCTTTTTAGAAAATTGTTTTTCCCCCCTAAACCAATCAATCAATAGGCAAGAGAGAAAAAAAAATGGAGGAACCATGGCATGCCAATGAAAAACATTGTCTTGTTATTTAGTGATGCTAAATATAAAGTGGTTCCTGGTTTTGCAGGATGTTGATTTTTGCTGTATTTTCCTGGAAGCGATGTGACATACCACTTCAGAGCTGCCCTCTGTCAAGTCACCAACCACCAACACAACAACCCCAGCACAACCAGCAGTAAGAACCTGGAAGTGCAAGCTCTGGGTTTACACTGATTAAAAGACTGTACATGCAACATAGTATTCCACTAATAATCAGACTTAATAGCTTAAATAGAATAAAAATGCATCATGTGACTTAATCAGAATAAATTTTTTAAAAGAAATTCAGAAAACTCTAAGGACTTTTATTCACTGGGTATCTGGCAGAGGAAGGGGCACAATTGGTCCACCATTTCATATGAATTTAAATATCTGACTAATTAAACATTAGCTTCACACAAATCAAACAAATTAAAAACCCAGATGGTGAGGTTATTAATAAAAGATGAAAACTAACACGAGCCAGTCCGATCACCCTAGTACCTCCAGGTCATAACTTCCATCCATGTTGTTTCTCGCTCTTCCAGCCAATTACCTGAGCCACCTGTCACTAATTGTGATGGGATGTTCTGCATAGATAGAACGTGACAACTTTCTCTTCCTCTTTCTTCAGAACGGCATTGGTGTTTCAGCGGCCCAGTTTGGTTAGTTTTTACCACAGAATCTGCAGAGTGAAATGCTGAACTTTTAGCCCTCAGGAAACAAACATGTTATGAATAAGGAATAACTGAAGACAGAACATGCTGTTATACAAAAACATTGATAGGACGTGACGTGGATCAATCTGTTATTGTTGATCTGCAGTCTGAAGTGTGAGATTTGCCTTCAATTACAGGTCATTCTTCATGTGTAGAGGGCAAGTAGTGTAAATGGACGTTAACTACCAATAAATCATCAAACGTTTGCATATTCGAATATTTCAAATTCAAATTCAAATTTTATTTGTCACATACACAGTCATACACAGTACGAAATGTAGTGAAATGCATATACGACCGACATTGACCCTAAAAGAGAATTAAAATTTACAAATAAGAATAAATATGAATAAAGAAATACGATAGAAAAATTAAATTAAACTAGGAAAAATAGAACTAAAAAATAAAAATAGAAATATGCTAGGAAAAATAGAACTAAAAATAAAAATAGAAATCTGATGTACATGAAAATAGAAATATACTGTACAAATTTAAATATACTGTACTGAGAAATATACTGTACAAATTGAAATATACTCTACTGGGTGTGCAAATATGCATAGAACAAAGTGACTTTGTGCAAAGGTTATTAAAGTGTCTTTGTGCGCTGGTCCAGGATGTAAACGTACAACATGTGTAGATATGAAGGAAGGTGTGCATGTAATTGTCATGTAGATTGTAAATGTAGTGTCCATGGATGTAAAAAGATTGATTGATTGATCAATTATGAAAAGATTGTGTTAGTCCTGCATAGTGGTGTGGTTGTGGTTGAGAGACCTTATCGCCTGCGGGAAGAAGCTCCTCCTCAGTCTCTCTGTGTTGGCCTTCAGGGAGCGGAATCGCTTCCCAGACCGCAACAGAGTAAACAGTCCGTTGTTGGGGTGGGTGAGGTCCTTCACGATCTTCCTGGCCTTGGTCAAGCACCGCTTGCTGTAGATCGAGTGCAGGTCAGGGAGCTCGATGCGGATGATGCGCTCAGCTGATCGCACCACCCTCTGTAGAGCTCGTCTGTCCTGCATGGTGCTGTTCCCGTACCAGGTCGTGATATTTCCGTGATATGGTGCAGAAGTAGAAATTCCTGAGCACCTTGGAGGGCAGTCTAAAGTCTCTCAAGCGTCTGAGGTGGTAGAGACGCTGCCGGGCCTTTTTTACCACGGTGTTGATGTGACAGGACCATGCCTGGTCCTGCGTGATGTGAACACCGAGGTATCTGAAGCTGTCCACTCTCTCCACTGGGCTCCTGTTGATGACGGGGGTCTGGTAGTTCCTCACCTGCTTTGTACTGAAGTCCACTATCAGCTCCTTTGTCTTACTGACGTTCAGGAGGAGATTGTTCCTCTGGCACCAGTTCTCCAGATTTCCAACCTCCTCCAGGTAGGCCGTCTTATCGTTGTTCGTGATCAGGCCCACCACAACAGTGTCGTCAGCAAACTTGATGGTGGTGGAGTTGGTAGTGGCCACGCAGTCGTGGGTGTACAGAGAGTACAGCAGGGGGCTCAGAACACAACCCTGGGGGGCTCCAGTGCTGAGAGTGAGGGAGGCTGAGACATGTCCGCCCATCCTTACTACCTGTGGTCTGCCAGTCAGAAAATTGGAGATCCACTGACACATTGATGAGCTGAGTCCCAGGTGCTCCAGCTTGGTGGTAAGTGTGGAGGGAATTATGGTATTAAATGCAGAACTGTAGTCGATGAAGAGCATTTTCACATAATTCCCCCTCCGAGTGTCCAGGTGAGTGAGAGATGTATGGAGGAGATGAGAGATTGCATCGTCCGTGGAATGGTTTGGACGATAAGCGAACTGTAGTGGGTCCAGTGTGTCTGGTAGTGAAGAGATGATGAAGTCTCTGACCAGGCGTTCAAAGCACTTCATCACTACTGAAGTGAGGGCTACAGGGCGATAGTCATTGAGGGAAGCAGGATGAGGTTTCTTTGGGACAGGAACAATGATGGACTCTTTGAAGCATGTGGGGATCACCGACTGAGATAAAGAGATGTTGAATATCTCAGTGAACACAGGTGCTAGCTGGTCTGCGCAGGCTCTGAGAATACGGCCTGAGATCCTGTCTGGTCCTGCTGCTTTCCTGGTGTTCACTCTCTTGAAGGCTCTCCTCACGTCATGCTCGGTGATGATGATTTAAACGCTTCCGGTGCTGGCAGTGACTTCCTGTCTGCAGCCGTTAGCGCCGCTAGCATTAGCATCGCTAGCGTCTTTAGCTGCTGCCTCGAAGCAAGCATAGAAAGTGTTCAGCTCGTCTGCCAGAGACACGTCCGCGTTCATCATACCAGATGTTGGTGCTTTATAATCCGTAATTGTCCTTAATCCCTGCCACAGGCTCCTAGAGTCACTCTGTTGGAGCTGTGACTCTAGTTTCCTCCTGTAGCGCTGCTTCGCCTCTTTCACCGCCTTCCGGACGCTGTATGACGCAGCCTTGTACGGTTCCATGTCCCCCGACGCGAGTCCCGTGTTGTAGGCAGCGGTGCGAGATCTCAGAGCGTCGCGGATGGTTTTATCCACCCACAGCTTCTGGTTGGGAAATGTTCTAATAGTCTTTTTTTCCACGGTATCATCCGCTAGTTTCCCAATGAATCCCACAACCGCTTCCATAAACACGCTGACGTCATCATCAGAGCTGTTTCTGAACATGTCCCAGTCTGCGTCATCGAGTGCGACCTATAACGCGGCCACCGATTGGTCCGTCCAGCGCGCGACCTCCCTCTGAACCGGAACTTCCTGTTTCAGCCTTTGTTTGTATTTTGGCATGAGGAAGATGGCGGCGTGGTTGGATTTACCAAACGGTGGACAAGATTGTGCCTTGTAGCCGTCCTTGACGCTGCACGTTTGAGGTTGGCACTGTTAAAGTCCCCCGCCACAATAAGCGCAGCGTCCCGGTGTTGTGTTTGTTGTTGTGTGAGTGCCTCATGCAGCTCGCATAAGGCAGTGTCCGTGTCCGCTTGTGGTGGAATATAAACGGCGCTGATTATGACCGATGTAAACTCCCGAGGTAGATAAAAAGGACATGATGGACAGTAGTTCCAGATTTAGTGTGCAGGATCGTGTGAGAGGAACAACGCTCGCGCTGTTGCACCAGCTGCTGTTTACCATTAAACACACGCCGCCTCCCCTTGACTTCCCCGAGTCCCGCGTCCTGTCCATGCGGTGAACCGAGAAGAACTCTGCCGGCTGGATGGCGTGGTCCAGCACCGCTGGATTCAGCCATGTCTCGGTGAAGCAGAGGAGATTGCAGTCCCGAATGTCTCTCTGTAACTTTATCCTGGCCCTGAGGTCATCGAGCTTGTTTTCCAGTGACTGGACGTTGGCGAGCAGGATGCTAGGCAGAGGTGTGCGGTGTGCACGGGCTCTCAGCCTGTTCCTGACGCCGGCTCGTTTCCCTCGAGGCCGCCGCTTCGCGTCGCGTCCTTTGTTGTCCCTCAGGATCTCACTCGGCCAGCTCGGATCCGGAGTTAAAAACGTCAAATTGTGAGTACATTGTATACCAATAGAAACAAGAGTGTCTCTATCATAACTAATGTACTCCATGGTGGTAATTTTGCCGGTTTTAAAACGCTGTAAACTAACTTAAAGAACAAAAACAAAGAAAAGGTGGTCGGAGCAGTCGTGACGGCAGCCGACCTTATCGGCACCATCTTGGTATTTGTAACAATACATGCATGTTCCCACCATACCTCAAAGAGGTGTCATGAAAGATAATTGCAACAATATAACATTTTTAACACAAATAAACTTAGATAGATTTTATAAACTAAAGAGATATATTTTACTTAACATGGTCAATTTTATTACATTGTGTAAAAAAAAACATATTTTGTTATCTGTAAAAAAAAGAAAAAAAGAAAAAGTTGTGTCTACCAAATTAATGTCTGTGGTGTTACAACAATGGAAGTCACCTGTTTAAGAAAAGGAGGAAATCTGTTTGGACTACTTCCTGTGTGTAAAAGTCATTGCAGGTGCTAGCCGAGTACACACTTATTAATTTCCTTAAAATTAGCAAAATTTCTGACAATTTCATATGTTGCAGTTTATTAGTGTCTGTGGTGTTATTGATAACTTGCAGATCTTTTAAAAAAGATTTAGAGTAATTTGTCTGTGGAGTTACTATGTTGTTATGGTCCTTAAAATGATCCATCCAAATGTGACTCAACTGCATTGTGTTTTTTTAGTAATGGCCCAGCCTCCTAGTACAAGCAGGAAGACAATTTCTATCTTCTTTCTTTCTACCTTTTAAAAAAGGTTTTTGCACAACCACCCGGAACTTTCCTGAAGTAAGTCATGGCAAAGAGGCACCAGGTGGGAAAGGTGGAACACTTAAAAGAACTGCGGACAATTTAGTTAGGCAAGGACAAGATTTGCCCAAGAATCCCATTCTTTCACCATTTAAAAAATTCTGGATCAGTGTTTTATGTTGGAGAAGTGCTACAACTGGGCACTATAGAGGAAATGATGAAAATTTATCAAGTGGTGTACACCGAACCCAACTGTCTAAAATATAGAGGCATACAGTAAGTTGTTTTTGGCAGGCTGAAAAAGGTGTTTACTGTATGATTGCCTATGTTACTGTATGCACTACAAGCGGTATGTCTTAGCATGAAAAAATGGAAGATCTTGCAAAAACTGAGCAATCGTAATTAGTTTGTTAACTTTGTGCAAAGGTCACAGACACTAAACACATTGGACAGTGGTGTTTTCTTAGTAATGATGAACAGCCATACTCTGGAATCGATCAGGAAGTGAAGAACCACAACAGCAAAAGCAAGCACAGGAATTGCAGAAACAAGTTTTTTTGGGCAAACCCCAGAGATGACATACAATTTTATTATTTTGCTCAATAAACCTACAATTGTTAAACCTTTTATGCGATTTAAAAATTATTATTATTTTATGTTTTGAGACTGTAAAGTGTTTTTAATCTTTTAGAATAAAGACTTTAAAGGTTTCTCATTTCTTTTTTTATGTATATCCATTTTTTTTAAGAAACTTTTTCCTTTTGGCAGAAATAGGGGCCAAGTTGAACAATTAAACATTTCTTTCAAAACTAAAATTTAAATAATCAAAGTAACATCATTTCATTAATGTAATGTATGTATTTATCAATTATTATCTAAATTTGCATAACCCTGCTCATTTTGGAGTACTTAAAAATTTTACTTAAAATTTTGGTAACACCATGGACATAAGTGGTTGTGTCACAAGTGTTTAATTCAAATTATATAAAAAATCTAAATGTTCTTAACCTTATCCTATTTTAATGGATATAGTATACTGTATTAAAATAATTTAAATTCATATCATAGAAACAGTGTTGGGGAAGTTACTCAAAAAAAGTAATCTACTACAAATTACTAAATACTACTTTAAAACTGTAATTTGATTACGTTACTGATAATTACATGCAAGAAGTTTACATGTAATCAGATTACTAATTATTTTACTTTCAACTTACTTTGAAAACATCTGTAATGGCGTGTCGCTCCTCACTCACTTCGTAGGCTCCCTACGTGCCCCATATGTGCTGGCCGTTATAACAATAAAATGTAAAACTACAAAGCTCTCCGACAATAGAGCACATGCTCGTTAACTTATGCTGCCGCACAAAACTAGATTTTTAAATGCATTTTGATAAATTTTTAAACACTACATTTGTAACGTAATGTTATTGACATTGGTAACTATAATCAAATTGCATGCATTTAAAATGTAATGCGTTACGTTACTGAATTATCAGGAAAAGTAATTAGATTACAGTAACACATTATACCCAACTCTGGAAACAAACATACATTTTTACAAATTCTGCCTCACAATCGCCACCCCAATTAAAGAATGACCAGTCCTGCAAAAAAATTAAAATAATAAAAAATTCCGCTTGCCTGCCTTCACATGCAGATGAACCTGAGTGAAGTTCATATGCATAAAGTCATGGGTGAGCGAGTTTGGTCACATAAGCATTACTGAAAGAATGGTTGTATTTTCCATAAACACACTCTTAAACCTTGTGGAAACCCTTCTCAGGGGAGTTGAAGCTGTTATACTGTAGCTGCAAAGGGTGGGACAACATCATATTAAACCCTATAGATTAAGAATTGGAAGTTCATATGCATGTGAAAGCAAGCAAGCGAATACTTTTGGAAATATAGGGTATTTTTAGCAGTCTAATTAGATATTTACTTTGCTTGATGCAGGACAATAATTTGACCCTACTCCAACTGAGTTTTTTTTTTTGACATTGTCATTTAAGAAATAAAAAGCTACTCACTGCATCACTTAGGGTTAAATAACTTGCTGTGAGCCAAATCATATTAATAACTGCATTAATAATACTATATACTCTTTCTTTTTGGACAGCGTAGTGTAGTTTGGAATTTATTACAGTAACAAACGTCCCATCAGTCTGGGGCAATTCAACATGACACCACCAGAGAGCGCCCTGCAACTGATTCTAAGAAAATCTTGTTCCTATTTAAGCACTATATAAATTCATGTTCATGACTTGTGCATGTTCTTTATCTCTGTGTACGCTCTGTATTTCTCACTGGATTCTGTTGATATTTTTCTCTAAATCCAGCTATTAACCTTAATATGATTGTGTTTCTTGTCTATGACCCTGGCCTTTTTATTGTTATTAAAAAAGCAAATAGACTTCTTCTTTTCCCTCGTGTTTTTCTTCTCTCTCTTGCAATTAATGAGACCTGCGGCTTGTCGTGTGACTGAGAAATGAAAGTGCAAACTCCTCTGTCGTTAAACTGACTCTCACACACGTGTCAGGACAATTGCTGACCATGGCAAATATTACATGTTAAATAAACATTGCTCAGCAGAACATTACTTACAGCAAAGATCCTTCATATTCTTTCTTTGAATGTTAAACAACAATAGCCTTAGATTACAAAGCGTGTCTGTCATAAAGGTCCCTAGACATGATAACTCAATTAAAACAAATACTTCATTATAAACCAGTCACTTACTGTATGTCACTTACAGCTGGACTGTCTGACGTGATTGGATTTAGAAAAAAACAATGCACAACTTCCAATTCACATGCAGCATACAGTATATCAGAATTCATATTATAGTAATATAAAAAATAGAAAAGCTACAAATGTAAATTCCATAAGACATACTGCTTTTTTTAAATTATCATTTACTGGGGGTGCTGTTTTGAATAAAACAAACAAGTTAATGTACCATTTATGAAAGCAGTTTCCAGTGTCAGCACATCATTTACACACAATGTGATGAGAATCCACCGGATTGGGACTAAACAGCTGTGAGTGCATAAGAAAATCACTTGTTAGTGAGACTAATCTGATATAGGGAGAAATACTAAAAATAGGGAGTATAAAGATTGAACTTTAGAGCAACGGAAGCAGTTCGTATGGTCTGATAATTTTGTCAGCACATTAAGCGATGCACCCATCATGCATAATGGCGACTGTACAACCTCCTGGAGGCAGTGTTATGATCTGGGGTTGCTTTTGGTAGGTTCAGCAACATGCTGTGGCAATAAAAATTAAAGTCATGACCTGAATTTACTGAATGACCAGGTTATCACATCTATAGAGATTTTCTTCTCAGATATCCCAGGCATATTCCAGTAACCAAAGTGTAAAAGAGTGAAGCATGAGGAAATGTTTTCACACATGAACTGGCCACATTGTGTGAGCAAAGCTAAAGTGAATGAAATCTTAGTGTGTGTGAATTTGTTTGGCCAGGTAGTGTATTTGTGACTCAGGACTTAGCAGTGGGAGCTAGCACGTTCTCGGTTCAGGGTTCGAACCTTGCTTCCAGTCTTCGTGCATGGAGTTTGCATGTTCTCCTCATGATCGGTAGGTTTTCTACTCATAGTGCAAAGGCATACATTACTGAGCAAAAGACTTGACACCCCCACCTCATGTCTTCATATTTTGCTTACAAAAAGTCAAATCTACTTGTTTTAATAATGTTAGGAATGCAGGACGAGATGGTTCCAAGTGCAGTGGCGCAACTTCTATGAATCTATTATGTTATAAACTGGCTGGCAGCGAGGTTTCTTGATGACTGTGATTGTAGCTGGGGCGCTCGCTCCTCTGTGTCGGGAAGCTGCGTGTGCAGAGAGAGCGAGAGGCGCGGGAATGCAGAAGCCGGAGTGAGAGCTCTGTGTGTGACGTGAGCCTGGGAGGAATGCGGAAGTGCCGTGAGCCGGCGAGAGCGCCCTGTGTGTCCCGCGCAGGAATGCAGAAGTGCAAAGAGCCGGTGCAAAGGACTTTATTTGTAGCGTGACTTGTGCCGGGATGCAATGATGTGGAGAGCCGGTGAGAGAATGACGAAATCGCGCAGGTTGGTGGCTGGTTTTGTTGATCTTACTCGTGGTCGAGGGAGCGCAGAGTTCAGAGTCAAAAAGACGAGAGAAAAGTCCGTGATCCAGATTCGTAGTCGTTAAAACAATCCCAATGGTCGGTAACAAAGTCCGTGAGCGTGGAAGTCCAATACGTGAGACAAAAAGCGAGGTCGAGAAAAACGAAGCGTGGTCGGTAGCGAAGAGTCAAGGCATGGAACAAACGCTGGAGAATTGGGCTATGGAAGGCACACAATAATCTGGCAATGAGGTGGTGTCAGTGTGTGGTTTAAATAGGTAAGGGGATGATTACAGATGCCGCACAGGTGTGTGGCGAGCGGAAGGTGAGGCAGTGAGATGTAAGGAGTGATTGGGAACGTGGAACAGGAGTGCTCACAATCCCTCAGCGTAAGAAAGAAGGAGAGGAGAACCATTGGCTTAATTGTGATTGTGTGACGTTCAACAGACAAAGCGTATATGTACTACTCGTAGTGCAAAACAGGGCTTGTTTATTAAGTTAAAATTCATTGAAACATTTATTACATTTATTAACATTTGCAGGCCAAGTTACTTGCAATCCAAGGTTTTACTATATTGGACTGTGAACTCTGTTTTGTTAAGGATTTTCCAAAATAAGGAATATTCACTATTAGGACAGCTTTTTAGGACAACCATTTTCTGTCATCATGCTCCCAGACTGATTCATTGAATCCGGTGAGGCCGACTCATTTCAACCCCCCCCCTACACACATGCACAATATAATACAATATATTAGGCTTTGGACATTTTATACACTCACTTAGACACAGAAATATAGTGTATATAATTTTAAATATTGGTATCAAAGTGGTGCATTGCAGTGTCTATTTTTTTGTACAATACACATGAGCTACCTCCATGATTTGTTCTACAAATGTTGTAGAACCGCAGTCCGTTTGTATCTGTGGAAATGCGTAACTCGAATGATTGTGGGAGAGAGAGTCAGCCAAAAAAGTTTATACACACTTTAGAAGGAGAAAAACTTGTATACATTTTTTAATATTAACTATAGTGCTACACGTCATATGATAATATTATGATAATTATATGCTAACTTATCATATACATCATACTATTTTTCTTTTCTTGAAGTGTGTATTATAATGCGTTTGTTGGAAAAACACATACTGATCACCAATCAGCTCCTATTCTGTCCCTCAGGGGGAAAGGACATGCAATACAGAAAATGTGAGTTTTAATATTGTGAGTTATTGAAGTTGTGGCCACAAGGAGGCAGAGAGGAGGCAGTGAACTCTGAGGCAATTATAGATATATATTTTCTTAAATGTCACCCTAGGTAGACTCTGTCGGGAGAACGGCATGATGATAAATGATCTTCTGGTCTGTAATTTAAGCGTGTGTATTATTCAAACTCATGGATAATATATAAAGCGTATTAAGATCCAATATCGGACATTTTCATCCACACTAAGTATGAGGCTAAGTATGAGACAGCATGGCCTTTCTTGGTGCCGTTGATAAATGTGACATTTCTGTAAGAACATGAGGCAGATTTTAATTTTGCTTTGCATAATGACATTATTGTGCTTCATAAATTATATTGAGCTGTGTGATGTGCCTGAAAGGCAACACAGGAATCACTGTTGGGATTCAGGAAATATTTATGAATATAATTTGTTTAGTGTTACAGCACTGCAATAAACTAAAGTAAAAACCTGCGGGCCTCAGTCCAGGGCACGATTTGAATTTTTTCAATTATTATTATAATTTTTTTTCAAACTGAGCTTGGAAAAGTACTGGCTCAAAGTAATGAGTCAAGCCTAATTTTAAAGCTGACAGTGCAGCCATCCTGTTTTTTAATCAGAGGTTAACTGTAGATGACATCTCCCATATGTCTTGGGAGAACCAGTGGAATGAGACTAAACGTTTACCATCCAGAGCCATCTGTTCTGAATGCCTTATTAAGAATCATTGTAATGAAAAGAGATGGGTACAACTTCTTGTTTTTTGTTGTTGTTTTTTTGGCTTCTGTCTGAGGATTTGCAACTGTTGCACTTATGGATTTAAGAACCAGCCTGGCTTAATTAGAAAATGAATTTCGATGGCAGTGTTCCAAGAAGTGCATAAAGGTCGTCTAACTGAACAGGGAAAAAAGGTTTAAAAAGAGTATTACCCTGACTGAGCCAAAATCAAATTAGGTAAAGAATATTAAATGTCCTAGGTAAATCTGCAGACAGTCTCTGACCCTCTCTGTATGGAGCGTATTACATGGTTATTAAATACCATGCGTCCTGTTACATAAAATGAGTAGAATTCAAGTAGTAGAGACAGAAGACATCTGCGGTATAAGCACTTTCTTAGAATCAAAGGTCATAATGGTAAGTTTTCAGGATGAATGGTTTTGTTTTCTTAGAATCGGCACAAGTTGCATGTTTTACAATTTGTCTTATTAATGTCACAAATCAGAAAAAACTAATAAAAGAGGGAATGTAACCAAAAAAAAAAAAAAAAACTGTAACCAAAAATAAGTGATATCAGGAACATGTCATGTTCTTTATAATAAAATATAAGGAGTGTTGAAGTTAAACCAGAGCTTGTGATGAAATTTGTGTCAGAATTAAGGTATAAAATCAATTGACATTACCAGAAGACTTTAAGCAGAGTACAGGTAGTCCCCAACTTGCGAACATTCGAGTTAAGAATTTTCGCAGATACGAACAGACAGTGGTTTTACTTCCGGTTCAATCATGGAAGTCACTCACATGTATTGTACAAAAAATAGACACTGTAGTGCAGTAGATACCAATATTTACACTTACAATATTATTAGTGTGTAAGAGAGTGTATAATATATATTAAGTCCGGAATATTGTATGTGAGTGTGTGGAGTTGATTCAGGGGGGGCGGGATAAGGTGCGGGAGAAATTAGTAGGACTCACTGGTTCTGTCCTGTAAACCTGTCCTGATGGTGAATAACTCTTAATTTTGGAAAATCCTCAACAAAACAGATTTTAGTCCAATGCAGTCCAATACAGTGGAAAACATCTCGGGACAAAATGGCATCTGGGATTCCCCTTGCAATTTAAATGCACAGAAACATTTGTGGGAGATTCATTTTCTTAGTTTCGATTACAGGTATTGGTCACATGATGGCAGTGTGGGAAAAGCTTTACATTGTATATAAGACACACTTTGCTGGACTTAAGAACTAAACAAATTAAAAACCTGCTCCCGGAACGAAACACATTTGTAAGTCGGGGATTGATGATACTCTTTAGCTGTGACATTAAAACATCTGAAAGATGCAAACTCTTTAAAGAAGGTTGTACGTCTGTATAATCCAGGTATAAGCAGGGCATTATGTTAGGAAATAAAGGCTACTTTTATTTTTATGACAGTGTTCTGTTATTCTGTACAATAAAGTCCTGGTTTGACCCGAACTCACATCATATGTTAATGCTGGCAAATTTCCCTGGTATAAGAAAAATAAAACACTAACAGACTTGCTGTTATGGAACATGCTTATTGGATAACTGAGTTGATCTGTGATCTCTAAGATACTTATATAAAAGCGTAGAGAGATGTCTGATCTCTAATCTCATTAACTGGAACAGAAAACGCTATCAGAATAAATCAGTGTTCATAAGCAATGGTAGCACTTCAACTGAATCAAAGTCATTATTAGCTGAGACACTGGGACATTAACGTACGGTATAGCCAAACAGTTAATGTTCAGTGATTTAGTGCTTCAATATACATTACTGTGCAAAAGTCTAGATTCCCCCTCTTAGTTCTTCTTATTTTGCTTCCATAGAGACATACTTTTCTTGTATACAGTAGTTAATGTAATGTAATGTGTTCCCTGGGCTCCTAAAGGACTTATTTTCAGTCTTTTCGGGAGGTTAAGACTTTTGTACAGTACTGTATATTAATAGTAAAAAAACAGACCCAGGAAAATGAAAAGACATGAAATATTTTAAGGATCTTTAAGGCTTGCCACAAATAGGGCTACATCTAAAATAAGCAAAAGTGAAAACAAATACAGAACATCGAAACAGGAAGTAAGAAATTTCCTAGATAGCACAATAATGACAAAACCAAGAAACAGTAGTGTACACAAAGAGACAGGTAAGGTAATTAATAATTAACATGAAACACTTTCTCACTCATCATTTATTCTGCTTTAATCCAGTATATAGGGTCACAGAGGTCTGGAGCCTATCCCAGGATACTTAGGGCACAAGGGGTACACCATGGACAGGGTGCCAGGGCACACACATACACACTCATTTACACTACAGGCAAACCGGGAAGGTCAATTACCCTCACCCAGAAACCGGAGTACCTAGAGGAAACTTACCAAAACAATGCAAAACCAAACATGCAAACTCCATGCTCACAGACCCGAAAACTGAAGGTGCAAGGCGACAGTTCTAACCACTAAGCCACCATGCCGCCTGACATGAAATGGGTCAGGGGTAGCTCAGTGGTTAAGGTATTGGACTACGGTTCAGAAGATCCCAGGTTTAAACCCCACAACCACCAAGTTGCCACTGTTGGGTCCTTGAGCAAGGCCCTTTACGCTCAGATGTGTAATGAGATTTAAAAAAAAAAATGTAAGTCGCTCTGGATAAGAGTGTCTGCCAAATGCCTAAATGTAAATGAATATACAGTAATCAGGAAACAAACTGAGGACATGACCAGAAAAAAACCTGAAACCAAAACACATGGTGCTATCCCATAAGGAAACCTTGACATAAGTATTTAAACCTGTTCCAGCATGACAACACCCCTGATATGAACAGAAGTATCAACTGCACCCCAGGTTTCCTCACACAACATCATAGTCCACAGATTTCATTAATATACTTGCAGCAAATTGGGCAGATCCCAAAGAATCTAGTGAAAAGACTTTGCAGAAGAGTGGAGATTATTACAACAGCTAAGGTGAAATACATCTATATTTTGATGTTTAAAAACTCACATGGGTGTGATGGTCAGGTTTTACTTTGGGTCATAGTGTTTAAACCCTTAACTGGAAATAACAGCCGCAGAAGATTATCCCATCTCCACCAACTTAACTGTTGGCAGTATACTTTCTGGTAGGTAACATTCTTTTAAATATTACAAATAGCAGCTTGGAATCTGGGGTGGTACTTAGAAATTATAAACTTGCAGTTGTGCAGCCTTTGTTTAAAAAAACCTAATCTTGATCCGTTTGTGTTGTCTAATTACAGACCAATCTCCAAGCAAACCATTTCTGTTTAAGATTCTGAAGAAGATAGTTTATACACAACTAATAAGATTTTTTGGTGGGCATGGAATTCTTGAGGTCTTTCAGTCTGGTTTCAAGGCTCTTCCCAGTACTGAAACAGCTCTGTTAAGAGTCTTAAATGACATTAATCGTATTACTGATTCTGGTGACTCTGCGATTCTTCTGCTGCTTGATTTAACAGCTGCCTTTGATACAGTAGACGATGACATTCTTCTGTCACGCTTAGAACACTGGGTGGGAATTAGGGGGACAGCTCTAGACTGGTTTAGGTCCCATCTTACTGATATAACTTTTTCTGTTAGCCTTGATCTTGAGTCATCATCAGCTCCTTTTACATTTGGGGTCTCACAGGGGTCTATCCTTGGACCCCTTCTTTTCTCGTTGTATTTGTTGCCTCTTGGCTATATCCTGAGAAATCATGGTATCTCCTTTTCAACGCTATGCAGATGACAGTCAAATTCCTCTCGTTAAAACAGAAGGAAGGCTGCTCTGTCAAGGCACTGTTAACATGTCTAGATGACATAAAGGCATGGTTAGCCCAAATTTATTTAAATTTTAATAATAAAAAGACAGAGGTTTTGGTATTTGGTCCTAGTGCCAGGGGTAGAGTTCCACCTCTGGATTTAAGAGATTTGGAGCAGTATGTTAAACCCACAGCGTCGAATTTAGGGGTTATTTTTGACCATGGCCTTAAATTTGATAAACAGATTAGTGTTGTGGTTCAGTGCAGTTTCTTTCAGGTAAGGCAATTGGCAAAACTTAAACCTGTTTTGTTCTTTAGGCGTTTCGAAATAGCCATCCATGCCTTCATCACCACTCGCATTGATTATGTAATGCTCTGTATTTTGGGGTTTCTCAGGCAGCATTACATCGGCTACAGCTGATTCAAAACTGTCCTGGTTGACTATTAACGTCTACATGTAAAAGAGAACATATCTCTCCAGTTCTGGCTTTTCTTCATTGGCTCCCGGTACAGTACCGAATAAATTTTAAAATTCTCTTGGTCACGTTTAAATGTTTACATGGCCTTGCCCCGCCCTACCTCTCGGATCTGCTTAAGCCCTATGCCTCACCCCGATCTCTCAGATCATCAGAAACTTTTGCTGATGGTACCAAAGACCAAATGCGAGTTCAGGGGTAATCGGGCGTTCTCTGTGGCGGCACCCAAATTGTGGAATGAACTACCTTAAAACTCACATGTTTTCTCTGGCATTTAAATAACATGAGATGTTGATTTTACATATTGTTTTGATTAAATATTTGTGTGATGTGATTTTAATTATGTTCCTTTTTTATATTATTTTATAAAATTTTATTTATTTTAATTATCATTATTTTGTTTTTTCTTTTATTTATTTGAGTAGATTATTATATTATTTTTTATTTATGTGAAGCACTTTGGGGCAATTTTTGTTGTTAAAGATGAATTGAGTTGAGTTCTTGTCCCCAGGTAATGAAGAGTGCTTTATCATTCCAGAGAAGACATTTACACTGCTTCTTTGTCTAGGTGTGCTTTCCCAATCTGCAATGTTCACCAGTTGGCATTGAGCATGATGATTTTATGTTCACATGCAGCTGCACAACCATGGGAAACCATTTTAAGATCCTTCCATTTCGCTTCCATTTGGAAAGCAATAACAGCTAACTGGGGCAAATGTCATCCTAGAGAACTATGTTTAAATTAACTGAGCTCAGTACGACCAATTCTACTGCCAGTGTTTGTCCATAGAGGTTCCATGGCTATGTTCTTGATTTTATGCACCTATTAGCAATTCGTATGAAAACACATCAGCTCAATTAGGTGGAGTGGCCACATTCTTTTGGTAGTGTAATATATAATTAAATACTTTCATTACAACTATTAAGAATAATGGGCGCCCAGTGAAGGGGAAGCTCAGTGTTTAAGGCGTTGAACTACTGATCAAATAGTCCCAGGTTCAAACCCCAGCACCACCAAGTGCCTACTGTTGAACCCATTAAATGCTTATACAGTATGCGTCAAGAGATAAAAGGCCGTAATTTTGTATACGGGTGTCTGCCAAATGTTGTACATGTAAATAAGTTTCAAAATGCATTGCAATTAATGCATTTAAAACCTTTCTTGTGGTGAAAATTTCCATCTCAGTGTTTTCAACCATTAATTCTAATCAGGACTAAACAGAGATAAAAATAATTTAATTGAACTGAATTTATGCAAAAAGAAAAAGTCTAACTGAATATTTTCATATTTTAACCAAACATTTGACTGATTCCTTCTCCAGCAGCTTCAATGTGTTCCAGACCCACTGTCACCTAGGTCGAGGCCAGGGTCACTCTGTGTCAGCACAGAACAGAAACATCTTCAGCCTTCCATGCAATGTTACAGTATGTCTGACATGTACAAGCTCCATTTATTTCTCTACATAATCCCCGGCTACACTTATGCACTTATCTTATCTTGGATGATAGAAACTTTTCTCAGTACGGCCGGATAGATGGATACGATCCCACAGACAAATGTGACTCTTTCGTAAGTTGGCGACAATTTATCTGTCTATTTTTAGGGACCAGATATTCCATTCGCTAAATGTTCATGGAAACGGCTGTAGTGGGTTGCCGAGCCACCTGATCCAGGATCATCATTCACAAAACACACAGCCTTCCTTAAAACACTGCGGCTTAGAGACTCTCTACCGTACTATTCTTGAAGTCTTTTGTCAATGTCTTATGCCATTCACCACAAATTTCATCACAAGTCCTGGTTTGACATGAACGACCCCCGAACATCCTTCTATACTATAAAGCCGTGAATCGTCTCTTTGTTATCTTTCCCCCATCAGTAAAGTGTCCCGCATGAGGCTGCAGCGCTGCCAACCTCAGTCTAGCAATTAAGCTTGTTCCAGAGAGGCTGGCACAAACACTGCTCTTTCCATTAAACACAGTGAAAGAGAGCCATGTTCAGTTTTCTCCCTAGACACTGAGAATGAGAGAGATGAGTGAGTAGCAGTTACCAAGTCTGTGCTCGGTCATTACCGTGTAAAAGCAATTGACAAAATATACGTGACCTTGCTGTTTACTCCATTAACGAGCTAATTAGCCTTTTTCTTAAAATGGTTCCAGGACTCAAACTTCACTAGGTAATCATATTTCATTTTAGAGTTTATATTTGTAAAGGAGTAAAAAAATACATGGCGTGCTGTTATGGCAAAATAATTAACATAAAAAGCGTCAAAAAAATGAAAAAACTATGATATTATAGCAAATAATGTATCATTTGTTATAATGTCTATTTGAAGCCTACACTTTAGTCAAATAATTTATTTCCAGAATTATAAGTGAAAGCCTTTAAATAGGCTTAATCTTAAATGTTTCCTTATTTATTTATATACATAATCCAATATAAAGAATTATTCTTTGAATTTGCTTAAATATTAGAATATTTTTACTTGCTAAGATTTGCTCAGGTATTGCATTGTGAACACAAGTAGGAAATTACACCTGCGTGAAACAGCGTTATCGAAAACTGTTCCTGCTTTTCTATGGATTTGATCTTATAGTCTGGATTTTACCCAAAGGCAATTCAAAGCTTAGCAATGTAAGACAGGGCTCAGACCTTATTTATTTCATTTTCTAAATGTCAAGCCTGACTCAAACAATACACTGAGGCATTTAATAAATGCTAAGCTTCTGTGTCATTGTTGCAAAAAAAATATTTCATGGAACTTTGTTTTCACCTTCATATTATAGAGTGATTTTTTGACATGAATTTGACAAAGATTGATTTTTTTTTTTCTTTGAGGGTCAAACAAAGTAAAACAACAAAAGAAAACAAAAACTTCTACGAATTTCACACAAAAAAAATTAATACTAAGTATGCATTAGTTTTTTTAGCCATAACCTGCAATTATTATTATTATTATTATTGAATTGGATGAGTTTAGGTTGTTTTGTCTTTGTAACAAGAATAGAACATAAATAGAATTTTAAGAAATGTAAGAAATTTTTACATTTAAAAAATGAAAATAAAATGTTTTATTCTAAAATAACTACACTTTTTTCCCCTTTAAATCTCTTATTTATATAATATACTTATACACATGCACATGGTATCAGATTTTAGGTGTTCATTACAAAGAACATGAAGGATTGGTGTATTTTAAATATTTTTTTTTTTATAATTTTAAACTGTTGTTGCGATTATATTGTGGTTTGATCCAAAGACTTCATAGTTCTATAGAATATCATTGGGTGAATTGGTTTAATTATAAACAGGAAAGGCGTTATTAATGTATTTGGTAATGAAACATGTTGATGTGTTGGTGTATTGGTGATAAGACGGATGAACTGTACCTCTACCCTCCTCAGTCTTTTTGCTGTTCCTTGCATTTGCCCAGGTGAGTCCGAACCTTCGCGTGGTTCGTGTGTCCTTAAACGCCCTCCTGACTGTACCCAAGCCATCAGCGGACGTAGACGCGGCCGCCTCAACCGATGCTAGGGGGCCGTGTCCACCCCCGGAACCCGAATCTCCCGAGAAGCCAGAGTGAAGGAAGACGAGACTGCCAGCTGTGAGGTAGAGGAGGATGAAGGAGAAGAAACGCACAGGCTTGCGGCGGAAATAGCGCTGGATCTTCAGCAAGGGCCGGGCCATGGCCTCCAGGCTCAGGAACCGACATGAAAAAGTTCTACCAGCTAGTTCGTTCTCTAAAAATAGCCGCTTGAAAGGTTTCTTCCACAGCTCCAACGACTGATGCTGCTATGAGTGGACATTGAAGGCTTTAAACCGGCAATGTGCGAACGAAAAGAAAGTCAATTCCGGCACTTTTTCTCTGGCATTGTGTGGGTGTGTGTGGACGCCATGTTTTGGTTTATCTTTTAGGTGACATGAATGAGTTGAAGGGAAGTTATGAACTGTTTCTGAGAGACAAATAACACCAGGATCCTTTTCTACATAGCTGACAGCTGGTAACTGTGCAGGGGCGGGTCTAGCAAAGTTTTGCCATGGGGCCAGGTAGGGCATTAACAAGGTAAGGGGGGCACAAAGAAATTCTTTTCTTTCTTATTCTCATTTTAAATGTCTAGCTTTCAAATAATTATCTGAATCTTACAACCAAAGTGGTCATTTGATGTTAAATGTATAGAAATCCATTATTGTTTATAGTAAATATTAAGTCTAAAAATATTAAGTCTCTGTAAGCCCAGTAAGCTTAACATCTGTGCAGTCTGAAAGATGTTGAATCTATTTAATTATTGTAGAAAAATAGTTGATTTCTGTGCACGTGTGTTACGATTTAGTTGGTTATGGCAGCCCAGCTCTCTGAATGACACTCCAGCGATCGTGATCTTTGTGTTTTGTTGTGTTGTCAGTTCTTGTGCCATGTACTGTGTGTAAAATGGCATCAAAAATTCAATTAAGTGTTATTCTTTCTCAACTTTCTTTCTCTCTCTTCTTTCACTTTTTGAAGGTTGGCTTGTTTAAAAAAATATTTTGTGCTGCCATGCTGGTTGTTGATGTGGTAAATAAATAGTTTATGAAAATATCACTAAATCTCTAATTTATTAATTTTAATACTCATTATAGATCATGTCTCACCTCTAGTCTTCTCTGTCTTAATTTTAGGTTTCCACCATGTGTTGGAGATAGTTCAGGAGGTTAACTCGACCAAGCAGTCTTTTGTTTTCCGCTAAGTACTGTTTAGAATACCAGAATAGGGAGGATGGTGTAGGTTTAAGTTCAATAGATTGATACATATATACCAACAGGACAGTGTACATCGCTGTCAGAACAGCGTTTGTTTTCATTCAAAGGCTTTATGGCTTTGCCAATAATACCTAGTGGGCCGGTCTGTAGTCAAAATGCCCGGGCCGATTTTTTGTCCCAGTCCAACCCTGATGATCAGTAAGGGGATCACAAATCCAAAAATTAATCTGCACACCACTACAGCAACGTGTTCTTCATCATGCATGTAGTTGTAGTAACAGACCAGTTTTGAGTCATGGTGATCTACATATCGGAAAAAAAGCAAAGCTGAGGATTGCTGAGACTATCCAGGCTAGTAGAACAATCACCAAGGCCCTGCGTATGCTACGCTTGTTCTGTGTCAAAACAGGAAACATCACCACAACACAGCGATCCACACTCATGATGACGAGGAGGAAAATGCTGCTGAACATGTTGAGAAATAGGATAAAGGACGTAAACTTGCACATGAATCGCCCAAAGACCCATGTGTCCATAACAATATAGGCAATAGATAAGTGCAGGAAGGCACAGAACAGGAAGTCGGACACAGCGAGGCTGAGGTACCAGACAGTGTTGACTGTTTTCTTACAGTGGACACTATGCACGATGGGTGCATCGCTTCATGTGCTTCCCTTCTTACCCTGATCTGCTCTGGACTTGTTGGACCACATAAGCTTTTTCCATTGCTCCAAAGTTTAGCTAAATGAAGCCTTTTTTCTAATACTCTCTTTTGCAGTTGGTTATCTTATGGCCACACAGGTGTTTATTTACAATACTATTAGTTCTCCTGACAATATGCATGTGCAAGCAGTCTTAATTTTATTCTGACCACATTTCTTCCAAAAGGGTGATGGATCACCAATATCCTTACAAGTTTTAATTAAATGTTGTACAGTTCTTAACATCCAGAAATGTTGTTTTTTTTGCTTGATGCAGGCCAATCCTTCTGAAACACAGTAACATCTTCATCATGACCACTGGATAAATCTTCCTGGTTGTTTATGTATTTTAAAGCTACTGTACTTGTTTTGAAAAGCTACTGTAATTGTTGTTGCTAGCGGAAACATATTATTTATCCTATTATTATTATTATTATTATTATTATTATTATCATTTACTTTTTTTCCAGGCAGTATTTGTTTGCTTGTATGTTTGTTTCTTTGCTTGCTTATTTGTTTGTTCATTCCTTCATTGTTTCATTCATATATGAAACCATTCAAATGCTTAAATACAAATCCACTGCTTTAGCTTTCAGTAACTGGTTTTAGACTCTTATCAGACAATGCTAAATTTCACAAGCAAATTTTTTAAATTGAATTCAACTGTAGAGAGAAAAAAAAGTGCAAAAGGGCAGAGCAGAAAAACTAAATATCTTGGTAGCATCCAGCTTCTCAATAGCATCACACACTACAACACTCAGGCTTTGCGCTCATATCTTGGGCATATTGTTTTACATGCAAAGCAATAACTCACCCATTAAACATCTTCTCCAGTACAGTATTCAGTACAGAGTTTCCTTGTTTATGAGTAAGTCAAATGTTTTAGAGCAAGGTCAGGAATGTATGGGGATGTTGCAATAACTCCCAAGTTCCTTCACTGTTTAAGTGGTGTTTGTGAATGATTGTGTGCACAGTTCTCACAGACAGATGCATGTCTTTATATATAAGATTAATATTTTATTATTGTTTATTAGCATAAGACTATTAATAATAAAACATTACAACATTTATCAACATTAAGAGAAGAAAAAGAATGCTAATTATATTTATTGCAGTGCTGCTTGCAATAAATGATTATTCAATATAATGTGATCAAAAATGTATCTTTAAATTAGTATAAAAATAAAAGAAGAAGATAATAAAAAATGCTCTTGCGTACATTTGCACTTAAAAAATACAAACCGGTAACACGTAACCCTTATAATATTAAGTAAGGAACCAAGCTTTAAGGGTATTCTGATAAAAGAAAATAATTACTGATACACTGGCTCCTGTAGCAGAGAAAATTACTAATGATTGTACATAGTGTACAACATATGACATATTGCACATTTCACATACATTTATTGTTACATTAAATGTTGTAGAACATTTATGAAACAACTTTGTCATGACTTTTTGTTACAACTATAAAGAATTGGCAAGGCCTGAAATCTTTAAACAGTCGTTGAAAGTTTGCCGTCTCCTGAGGTAGTAAGAGACGTCCCTCTGAGAGTACTCCGTGCTTCCTCTTAAAATGTGCTCTCAATCTTTGGCAGAAGTGCATAACATTTCCTCTTAAAGTCCTTTACCATAAAAGCATAAAGAAAAGGGTTCATGAAGCTGTTGGTGCTCGCAAGTGTGCTTCCAAATCTTTGTCCAATAGAAATGACATTTGGATCTTTAAGGCTTATCTCCAATATGTGAAAAAAGTGATAAGGCAGCCAGCTAATGAAGAAAGCAACTATCAATACTGTCATGACCCTAAATGGCTTATTGGACCTCGCCATATGGTTAGATTTCAGCTTTCTTATGATCAGGAAATAACAAAACATGATGATCAGTAAGGGGATCACAAATCCAAAAATGAATCTGCACACCCTTACAGCAATGTCTTCGTCATCATGCGTGTAGTTGTAGTAACAGACCAGTGAGTCATAGTATATATTATCTACATCTCGGAAAATGGCTGCTGGTAAGCTAAGCAATGCTGAGACTATCCAGGCTAGTAGAACAATCACCAAGGCCCTGCGTATGCTGCGCTTGTTTTGTGCCCAAACAGGAAACATCACCACAACACAGCGATCCACACTGATGATGACGAGGAGGAAGATGCTGCTGAACCAGTTGAGGAACCAGAAGAAGTATGTAAACTTGCACATGAAGCGCCCAAAGACCCATGTATTTTTAACAATATAGGCAACGGATAAGGGCAGGAAGGCACAGAAGAGGAAGTCGGACACAGCGAGGCTGAGGTACCAGACAGTGTTGACTGTTTTCTTAATCTTAAACCCTGCAATCCAGATCACCAAACCATTTCCAGTGATTCCAAGAACCGTAATAATCACATTTACTGTTGCCAGTAAAACACACCCCACATCTGTGCAAAGCGCTGGAGACTCTGGTGTAGGCACTACAGGGCCGCTTGTATTACCAGGGTCATAATCAGGATAATCACTATAATTATCAGTGGATATTAGAGCATCATCTTCAGTATGATTTGTAGATGAATACATGATCCTTTTTGAATCTGTAAAATAGAGACAAAAATAAAATAGCTGAAAACAAAATTACTTTGGTGGGAGTTATTATTATTTGGAGCAAGACATTGAGAGTATTTAGAATAATGCTTGTTCCTTGAGGTTAATTTAGTTGTTTTCACACAATTAGTTTGGTAAAGTGCAACCAACTGGCTACTGTAGATGAGATATTTTGCACATTTAAATAATTTGTATAAAATCAGATTTTGGAATTTATTGTACAGCCAACAAGTTTAAGACAATTTGATTTAGTCACGGCCTGACAAAAACAAACAAACAAACAAACAAAAAATGTATAAATAAAAGATTTACACTCCAGTATTTTTTGTGGCGCCTTTAGCTTTGACTTTGTCATGTATTTGCCAAGAGCATAAGAGCATATATTACTTCAATATATTTATTATAATAGTATATATAATTTAGACCATTTTATAAAGTCTTTCCCAATATTTTTTAAAGGTCACTACTCTGTTGTGGCCAATTTATGTATGTCACCAGGGAAGAGAAGCTCCACAGATGTAATAACCTGGTCATTCAGTACATTCAGGTCGTCAGCTGACTTTATTGTCACTTTACTGTCACATAATGTTGCTGAGCCAAGACTTAAACAACTGAAGCAACCCCAGATAATAACACTGTCTCCAGAGACTTGTACAGTGGACACTATGCATGATGGGTGCATCGCTTCATGTGCTTCTCCTCTTAACCTGATCTGCTCTGGACTTGTTGGACCACATAAGCTTTTTCCATTGCTTTAAAGTTTAGCTAAATGAAGCCTTTTTTCTAATAGTCTCTTTAGCAGTTGGTTATCTTATGGCCACACAGGTGTTTATTTACAATACTATTAGTTCTCCTGACAATATGCATGTGCAAGAAGCCTTAATTTTATTCTGACCACATTTCATCCAAAAGGTTAAAGGATCACCAATATCCTTACAAGTTTTAATTACATGTTGTACAGTTCTTAACATCCAGAAATGTTGTTTTCTTTGCTTGATGCAAGCCAATCCTTCTGAAACACAGTAACATCTTCATCATGACCACCGGATAAATCTTCCTGGTTGTTTATGTATTGAGAAGTTACTGTAAATGTTGTTGCTAGCTGAAACATATTATTTATCCAATTATTATTATTATTATTAGTAGTAGTAGTATTTACTTTTTTTTCAGGCAGTATTTGTTTGCTTGTATGTTTGTTTCTTTGCTTGGCTATTTGTTTCTTCATTCCTTCATTGTTTCATTTATATATGAAACCAATCAAATGGTTAAATACAAATCCAGTGCTTTAGCTTTCCTTAACTGGTTTTATACTTTTATTAGACAATGCTAACTTTCACAAGCAAACTTTTAAAATTGAATTCAACTATGCAGAAAAAATTGTGCAAAAGGGCAGAGCAGAAAAACTAAATATCTTAATAGCATCCAGCTTCTCAATAGCATCACACACTACAACACTCAGGCTTTCCGCTCATATCTTGAGCATTTTGTGTTATATGCAAGGCAAAACCTCACCTGTTAAACGTCTTCTCCAGTACAGTATTCAGTACAGAGTTTCCTTGTTAATGGTGTGAGTCAAACGTTTTAGATGATTTATGTCTTTCAGTTCTCCTTTTGGGGGGGAAGGCAGTTCAAAGAAAACAAAT
This sequence comes from Clarias gariepinus, assembly GCF_024256425.1. Taxonomy (NCBI): domain Eukaryota; kingdom Metazoa; phylum Chordata; class Actinopteri; order Siluriformes; family Clariidae; genus Clarias; species Clarias gariepinus. The sequence goes on from NC_071120.1 coordinate 10,267,977, forward strand.
TAAGAGTGTGTTGATAACCACACAGTTTATGTATGTGTTGATAACCACACAGTTTATGCGTATGCTGCGCTTGTTTTGTGCCCAAACAGGAAACATCACCACAACACAGCGATCCACACTGATGATGACGAGGAGGAAGATGCTGCTGAACATGTTGAGAAACAGGATAAAGGACGTAAACTTGCACATGAATCGCCCAAAGACCCATGTGTTCATAACAATATAGGCAACGGATAAGGGCAGGAAGGCACAGAAGAGGAAGTCGGACACAGCGAGGCTGAGGTACCAGACAGTGTTGACTGTTTTCTTAATCTTAAACCCTGCAATCCAGATCACCAAATCATTTCCAGTGATTCCAAGAACCGTAATAATCACATTTACTGTTGCCAGTAAAACACACACCACATCTGTGCAAAGTGCTGGAGATGAATTGCTTGTTTTATCATATTCATCATTATAATAATCATCATAATCTTCAGTATGATTTGTAAATGAATACATGATCCTTTTTGAATCTGTAAAATAGAGACAAAAATAAAATAGCTAAAAACAAAACTACTTTGGTGGGAGTTATTATTATTTGGAGCAAGACATTGAGAGTATTTAGAATAATGCTTGTTCCTTGAGGTTAATTTAGTTGTTTTCACACAATTAGTTTGGTAAAGTGCAACCAACTGGCTACTGTAGATGAGATATTTTGCACATTTAAATAATTTGTATAAAATCAGATTTTGGAATTTATTGTACAGCCAACAAGTTTAAGACAATTTGATTTAGTCACGGCCTGACAAAAACAAACAAAAAATGTATAAATAAAAGATTTACACTCCAGTATTTTTTGTGGCGCCTTTAGCTTTGACTTTGTCATGTATTTGCCAAGAGCATAAGAGCATATATTACTTCAATATATTTATTATAATAGTATATATAATTTATACCATTTTATAAAGTCTTTCCCAATATTTTTTAAAGGTCACTACTCTGTTGTGGCCAATTTATGTATGTCACCAGGGAAGAGAAGTTCCACAGATGTAATAACCTGGTCATTCAGTACATTCAGGTCGTCAGCTGACTTTATTGTCACTTTACTGTCACATAATGTTGCTAAGCCAAGACCTAAACAACTGAAGCAACCCCAGATAATAACACTGTCTCCAGAGACTTGTACAGTGGACACTATGCATGATGGGTGCATCCCTTCATGTGCTTCTCCTCTTAACCTGATCTGCTCTGGACTTGTTGGACCACATAAGCTTTTTCCATTGCTTTAAAGTTTAGCTAAATGAAGCCTTTTTTCTAATAGTCTCTTTTGCAGTTGGTTATCTTATGGCCACACAGGTGTTTATTTACAATACTATTAGTTCTCCTGACAATATGCATGTGCAAGAAGCCTTAATTTTATTTTGACCACATTTCATCCAAAAGGTTAATGGATCACCAATATCCTTACAAGTTTTAATTACATGTTGTACAGTTCTTAACATCCAGAAATGTTGTTTTCTTTGCTTGATGCAGGCCAATCCTTCTGAAACACAGTAACATCTTCATCATGACCACCGGATAAATCTTCCTGGTTGTTTATGTATTGAGAAGTTACTGTAAATGTTGTTGCTAGCTGAAACATATTTTTTATCCAATTATTATTATTATTATTATTATTATTATTATTATTTACTTTTTTCCAGGCAGTATTTGTTTGCTTGTATGTTTGTTTCTTTGCTTGGCTATTTGTTTCTTCATTCCATCATTGTTTCATTCATATATGAAACCAATCAACTGGTTAAATACAAATCCACTGCTTTAGCTTTCATTAACTGGTTTTATACTCTTATTAGAGAATGCTAATTTTCACAAGCAAACTTTTAAAATTGAATTCAACTATGCAGAAAAAATTGTGCAAAAGGGCAGAGCAGAAAAACTAAATATCTTGGTAGCATCCAGCTTCTCAATAGCATCACACACTACAACACTCAGGCTTTCCGCTCATATCTTGGAAATTTTGTGTTATATGCAAAGCAAAACCTCACCTGTTAAACGCCTTCTCCAGTACAGTATTCAGTACAGAGTTTCCTTGTTAATGGTGTGAGTCAAACGTTTTAGATGATTTATGTCTTTCAGTTCTCCTTTTGGGGGGAAAACAAATTAAGAGTGTGTTGATAACCACACAGTTTGTTTCACCACTCGTATGCACCCTCACTCAAGCACCACTGTGGTTGCAGTGCTGGGGTCACATAGGAAGATGTGCTTTTTTTCATTTATCTTTAATGCTGAACTGATCAGTCCGGTGAGCTAACCTTAACCTAATCTCAAAAAAACCTAACCTAAAGCTCCCTAACCTAATCTCATGCTGTATGTCCAGAGATCCAAGTTAATTATGACTTTATACTGTTTCTTGTGCTTACTTGCTTCATGTCATTTTCCCTCCTGAATAAACATACAAAAAAACCTTGTAGTTCAGCCTTTTAATTTTTTGACAGTCATTGATAAAATTCAAGGCCTGCTAGTCATCTTAAACATTAATGAATGTGTAGCGGATTCAGCTCGGCACCACAAATGAACTGCCGACACCAGGCTCTTTCGGAGATGAGTCTGCAGTTTATTGACAGAGGACTTACAACACTACAAATGCATATAATTACAGGACTTAAAAGAATGATAGATTTGCCTTTAAAAGACAAGGGACTATAATTAAGCAGTCTTTATATTTAATGCATCTCCTAAATACACATTTACACACACTCGAACACACACACACACACACATCACACCCACCCACATGCACGCACGCACGAACACACACACACACACACACACACACACACCCACTCACATGCACGCACGCACGCACGCACGAACGCACACACACGCACCTCCCGTCAGGAGATTCCCCAGCCATTGGTGGGACATCTGTAAAATTATTTTCATAATTATTGAGTATAACTGAGGTTTGTAACATTGTTACTTTACCTTGAGTTAGGACCTATATTTTATTACACTTTGCCCTTTGACACAAATAAAAGCATATTAGTAAGATAATACAGTAACCATTTTAGAATTAATAAAAAAAAAAACTTGAACAACAGATTAAATATATAAACGGTAAGCAGAATTACCAGGTTATTACATCTTTACACATACTCTCCAAAATACATGCTGGAACAAGAAAAAGTGCTTCACCTATAGATGCATTTCTGCATACGGTTTGTACCTTAAAATGTTACAAAAATGTATAGAACAAAGATTAACCTTTTCTCTGGTCCAGATTGTCCCTTTTTTCTTAAACAGTCAGAAAGTACTTTACTGTTTCTCCTGTTGACTTCCAGTTTTTCATATTGTAACACTTGTGCAATGTCACACGGCTACACAGGGTTAATATTTGAGGTAAAGTTTTTTTTTTTTTCTCTTTAAAATTTTTTTTTTTTTTTCTCCACTGACTTGTTCTTTAGGGATCTAAATCTACATCTGGATTTCTGTATGGATGCTTTGTGACAATAAACACACCAATCAGCCATAACATTAAATGCATTAACATTAAAACCAGCTAGGTTCCCCCTGTGCCACTGAAACAGTTCTGGTCCTCAGGGCATGGCTCCACATGGCCACAAGGAGTGTTGTGTTATCTGGCTATCTTTTAGTTGTGGGGTGAGGCCTCCATGGGTCAGATTTGTTTTTCCAGCACATCCTATAGATGCGTAATCAGATTAAGATCCAGGAATTTTGGAGGGCAGATCAATAGCCTTGAACCTGACTTCTAAACCCCATACACATCAAACTGTGATGTACTAAATGTTCTGATACCTTTCTATCATAGCCAGCATTAATTTGTTTCAGCAATTTGTGCTACATTGGTTTTTCTGTTGTATCAGACTGGGCATGTTAGAATTCGTTCCCTGTAGGAATAGATAAGCCTTGGGTGCCAATGATCCTGTGTAAATGTAATGGCTGATATTACAGTACATCATGTAATATCAGCCATTACTGTCAGGGAACGGTAGGGGGCGTGGTGGATCCAAACGCAGAAGAAACAGATCACTTTAGATAGCAAATGGAGTTTGGGTGCTTGTGACTTGGTTGACAACGTTATAGTTTAAATGTCTTGACCTTAATTCCGCGTAGAGCTGGGATTTGAAATAAATCCACTGGAAAGCGGAAGCGCGGAGCGCCGACACGAGCGGGCCGAGAGAGGAGGGGGGGTGTGCGACGCTTGACTCGCAGAGACGCGGAAGCGCGAGCTTTATGCCGGTATGAAGAAGCCTGAGCCTTGCGGGAAGGCAGGAGCGAGCGGAGCCGGCGAAAAGGAGAGGAGATAAATCGGGGTCGTGGAGCTGGCGAAGGTCGAAGCCGAAGAAAGGGGAAGAGGTCCGTGATCCAGATTCGTGGTCGATGGCAGGTAAGCAGTCGGTAACGGGAAAACTCCAAATGTGTCAGATCCAAAACGAAAGGCGAAGTCGTAGTCAAAGGGGCGAAGCGAGGTCGATACTTGGCAGGCTGAGACGAGAGATAACGCTGGTAAATTGAGGCTGAGAAGGCACACAATAAACTGGCGATGTGGTGGTGTCAGCACATGGCTTAAATAAGCATGAGAGGTGATTGCTGATAGGAGACAGGTGTGTGGAGAGCGGAAGGTGAGGTGGTGAGTTGGAAGCAGTGGTTGGGAGAAAGGAACGGGAATGCTTTTAGTGATCATGGCGAGACTGTGGCTTGACGTGGCATGACAATTACATTAACATAATATGTGTATATTATGTATTTAAGTATTTAATAATAACAAGTAGTATTTAAAACAATTCAAATTAGATTTATTAATTACTTAGAGATGAAATTATTATCCTCAAACATTATATTTCCAGCTTTTGAAAATATACTGAAATAAATTGAATTGAAATACACTATGTACAAATTAATCAGATCCTACATTTCTGTTTTATAGTTCCATGTCAAATCAAATGTGTGTCGATGTTCTGGCATCCATAGAACTGGAACGGGATAAGTAGCGATTCGTGGTGCATCCTTCCTCTCCTATTGCGTTTTCGATCTTGGACAGGATAGAGTTCTTAAACTTTCGCCTGAAATCATTGCCCATAAAAACATAGAGAATTGGATTGAGGAAGCTATTAGCTGAAGCGATTAAGGTTCCAATCTTGAGCCCGAAAGCAATGATTTTGATGGGGAAGCCGTGGTTCAGTTCAGCCAGCATGAATGTGTGGTACGGCAGCCAACACAGAAAAAAAGTCCCAATGAGAGCTGTCATGATTTTAAACGGCTTTGAAGACTTTGCCATTTGGTTGCTTCTCAGCTTAAAAAAGATAATTGAGTAGCAGACAATGATGATCAAGAATGGCATCAAGAACCCAAAAATGAACCGACTGATCGATACAGAATTGTGACTGTCATGGCAATTGTAATTATTGTGGCAGCGGGTTCTGTCTAGATGGTGTTGAATGTCACGAAAAATGAGGGATGGGACACTTAATGAGACTGAAAAAACCCATGCAAGAAAAAACTATCACAGAAGCTTTCTTTATTGTGCGCTGGTTTTGTGCCCAAACAGGGAAGATGACAGCTATGCAGCGATCCACACTGATGATGACGAGAAGAAAGATGCTGCTGAACATGTTGAGGAACATCACGAAGGAGGTAAACTTGCACATGAATTGCGCACACTTATCCTCCATTCCTCTGGGATCCTTTTACTTTCCAATATCTTGGTAAACAGACTAGTCAGAAGTTCTACTAGATACATTTCATTGCTGTTTATCTCCTTTAGAGACAGTGATGTTAAGCTTATTATTTTTAGTCTGGACCCAGGAGCAGAAAACAAAGTTTTTATACCTTATATATTTGTGAACATATAAAGGAAACATTTGCTTACTATTTCAGTTGTGCAAGGTTGACTTGTGATGGCTATGCACTTTGCAACAACATGCAAAGTCTATGAGGCTAAGAAACAGAAAATAAGGTGTTAGATAAAGGGCTGTAATGTGTCAACATAGACTCACAGACTTTGCATGCTGAGTATATGACCACAAAAACCATAGGTCAACTTTGCATGATTTATATATAGTCAAGAAAGATATGGGTTTTTTGCCATTTGACCTCAGTGTCCCACCACATAAACTTTGAAATGAAATACTCAAGGACTGGTGAAGTCAAGACATTTCAGCTTTAACTTAAGAGGTCTGACAAAAGTGTGGCATTAAAAATATTAATTTGTTAAAAAACACTTATGGAGGAGAGCCAGGCACATGCAGATCCTCTCTCTCAGTGCTCATTAATTTTGGAATTACAAGCTTCGACTTTCTCCTTGAAGCAGTCTGAGGTGGCCTATTACTCTACTTAAAGGTAGAGCTTGGGAGTGGAGCATGGCTCTCTGGAATGCTCATGATCTATGTTTTAATACCTTTGAGGCATTCTCCAGTGAGATGAAGAGAGTCTTCAATCGATCTCATGTCGGCAGGAAGGCTTGGGACTAAATTGTTATGGCTTCACCAAGGGTCACCTTCCTCATCATCGATCCTTTGATTGCTTTATAGATCTGCTCCCTGGTACCTCTCCCCCTTAGGATTGGCTCTACTCACTGGCACGTCAAGAAATGGAGGCCTCAAACCAGTACATTGCAAAAGCCCTCACCACAGGAATAATCTGCCCATCCCTCTGCCCCTGTATTGATTATCAAGGGCTTAGTGAGATAACGGGCAGGAATCATTGTGCCTAACCACTTGGCCACTGCCTTTGAGCTTCTCCAAGGACCAAGGACCTTTGTCAAATTAGATCTACACAACACTTACCATAATTACCAGAAGATTGCCTTCAACAACTCCACTTGGGCATTATGAGTAACAGGTGGTCCCGTTCGGACTGACCAACGTCAGGGCAGAGAAGTGTGAATTTCATGCAACATCCACTCTCTCTCTCTTTCTCTCTCTCTCTCTCTGTCTTGTGTGGCAGGGAAGTGAGTGTGGCGTGTAAAGCGCGCAAGAGCCATTGGCATTTTGCCAATTTACTTTTTGTGCATCAGTTTGTGTATCAGTGTCTGATAAAACACCTGGTATCTTTTAGGAAAGTTGTTTTTATGATTTTTAAAGAGGGTGTTGAAGAGCAAATGCTATTTTTTAATTTAGAGTTGAAAACTTTGATTACAACATATTCGCCTCCTCAGACACCGATATATAAAATGTTTTAAATATGGTGCAATGGAACATCTTGTCAGTGCCTGTCCTGAAAGACAGAGTGATCCTGATGCGACTGTGCGACTGGGTCAAGACGCCACTGTGCCGGCCGTGGCCGTTCCCCCTGCAACTACGGCTTGGCCGTCTGCTGAGGGACCCGGAAATACTGCTGAACCAGAGCCCAAAGAGAACAAATCCCAAGCCCAGCCTGCAATCCAAGAGCCTACTAAAGCAACATCAACACCAAAAGCAACATGCTCGACTAAACCGAACCGAGGGGAACCCAACGTGACCCAAGCGGCACCGGCGAGGCCGAGCACAGCTGATAAGGTCACAGAGGGCTCGGGTGCAGCAATTCTGAGCCACAATACACCACTGAGTGCTGGAGTCGCACTGCTCTTCGCTCGCAATTTTATACCAAACTTTTATACAACAGAAGATTTTTAAATGGGAGGCTTTTAAGTGAGAATTTTTTTATGAGAATAAAGCCTTTGTTTTTATTTGTGTACACTCCCACCAAGGCAGTGGAGAGGATGATGTTTTTAGACAAACTAAACAACGTCATTAATGACTGTAATTCTGATGATATTTTAATTTTGGGCGGGGATTTTAACTGCACAACCGACAACCTGGACAGCACAGGGGACGCTGGTCCGTTCACGTTTTAAACATGCTACGGAAATGAATCCTCCTTCCAATTTTTTTTTGGTCTGGAACAAAAAAATGGACAGAAAAGAATCATACATGCTGTGCGATCAGAATCAGGGAATCTCGTATCAGAGCCCACTTCAGAGCCCACTAAAATTCGCAAGCAGACAAACAGCTTCTACTCAAAGCTGCATAGTAGTGAGTGGTCAGAAACATATGCATTGGAGGAGACCTTTTTAAAAAAATCTGCCCAAATTGTCAAAACAAACATCCACAGACATGGCAACAGAACTGACACTGGCTGAGATTCAGGAGGCTCTCCAAGGTTCAAAGAACGGTCAGGCGCCAGGTATAGACGGTCTCCCTGTAGAGTTCTACAAGATGTTTTGGTCAGTAATAGAGCAGGATGTAATAGAGGTGTTGCAGGACAGCGTGAAAGGAGGAAAGCTCCCGGTGAGCTACAGGAGGGCTGTCCTGACCTTACTGCCAAAAAAGGGAGACCTGACGCACTTGGGAAACTGGCACCCGGTATCACTGCTGTGCACCGACTACAAACTACTCTTAAAAGCATTAGCCTCAAGACTGACAAAGGTACTGGAGCAGATCATTAATCACGACCAGATGTATTGCGTGCCTGGTAGGTCTATCTTTGATAACATACATTTAATTTGCGATATTTTGGATGTCTCTAGACTTTTGGAATTAAAGACTGGTCTCATTTTGCTGGACCAGGAAAATCCTTTTGACCTGGTTGAACACGAATATTTGTGAAGGGTGCTGGAAAGCTTTGGGTTCAACCCAGGTTTCACAGCCATGATCAAAACATTGTATAGTGACATTGAGAGTGTACTGAAGGTTAATGGTGGTTTATGTGTTCCTTTTAAGGTACATAGAGGCATTAGACAGAGCTGCTCTTGCAGAGTTTTTAAACAAAAACTGGGAGGGTATTGTTGAAGGCATAAAAGGCAGACTGAGCAGATGAAAGTGGTTGGTCCCAAAAATGTCTTACAGAGGAAGAGTGCTGATCATCAACAACCTAGCAGCATCGTCCCTGTGGCACAACTCGCATGCTAGCAAGCATACAGGCCCTGCTGGTAGACTTCTTCTGGGACAAACTGCACTGGATTCCACAAAGCTTTCTTCACCTGCCTAAAGAGGAAGGAGGACAGGGCCTGGTGCAGCTAGCCAGCTGAACTGCAGCCTTCCGCCTGCAGTTCATCCAGAGACTCCTCACCAGAGCCAGTGACGGAGGATGGAGAGCAGTAGCCTTCACACTCCTACGCACGGTGGGAGGACTCGCACTGGACAGATCTCGCACAGACACGACTGGATTAGCAGATTTTTATAACTTTTTAAAATTTGGAACTTTGTAAAAAAACAAGTCAAAGGAAACAGAACCTTACACTGGCTGCTGGAGGAGCCCCTAGTCTGTGGAGGACATCTAGACATCTCTAGCAAAACTACCCCAGCACTATCCAAGACCCTGGTCTCCGCAGGGATCGTGACACTCCGGCAGCTGGTAAACATCACTGGAACAAACCTGTCTCGAGCAGAGGACTTGGCAGCACACATGGGACTCCGGCCTCAACGGGTCGCCAACCAACTCCTGCATCGATGGAGAACTACCCTAACGTCGGAAGAACGAGTTCAGCTGATGGAATATACAAGAAACGAGACCAGCTCTACAGAAGAGGAACCCTTTCCACAGCTGATCATAACTCCAGGCCTAGAGGGATACGGCGGCCCCCTCATGGAGCACAAGGGTGAGGACGAGATGAACTTTGAGACAGTGTCTGGTAAGGTTCTGTACAAAGCTTGCGTGAAGGTTTTGAACAAGAAAAAACTGGATGGGAGGGTAGATACCCCCTGGCGCACTAAACTGAACGATATTAAACCAGAGTGGAGAGCACTGTATAAACCACCATGAACCAAAAAGTCTGCTGACCTTCAATGGAGGATTTTACATGGAATTATCTCTATTTTAAATCCCGAAATAACACAAGAATGCCCCTTTTGTTCACAGAGAGAAACTGTTTTCCATGCTTTTATACATTGTTCCAGAATGTCGCCCCTGTTTAACCTTTTAAAATGCATTTTTTACCACTAATTTCTAAATTTTAATCACTAGTTTTTTATTCTTGGTAGTGAATTTGGTAGATGAAGAGACAAGATGGAGATGACGTGTGTGTGCGTGTGTGTGTGAGAGAGAAAGAGAGTGAGTTCACATTGCGCAAATCCTGTGGTTAGCTGATTGGTGTGATAATTGACTTATGCTTGTTTTCTTAGAATTTCTTCTTACATCCTTTACCAAAGGGGAACCTAAGACAGAAATCATCCAAAGCCTTTGACCCTTAGTATTAAAAAGAAAAACACCTCCGAAATAAACTACTTAAGAAGACGTTTTATAATGTGAGACGTTTTATAACGTCTTATAATTCTGTACATGTTGCTCATAAGTTAAAATATATGCTGGATGCTTTTTATTTAAATAATGATATTTTAAATTGTTGTACTTCCCAGCTGTATTTAACCTTCACAAAATAATATTACAAAGGATAAAAATGCTCAGAAGAATGTATGGCTTTCAACTCAGCTATGCCAATTTTAAACTAAAAGAGGAGAAAGGAAATTCCATAAGAATATTTGTGTAGTGTGCTCATACTCTTCACTGTGCTCATACTGTGCATTTATTCCTGTGTCTATCTAGTTTATACCCCAATTTGACTCCAAATTGTCCTATCAACTTTCCTCCACCAGAACCCATAACCAATGATGACCATGCTCTATTTTATCCTCGGTGAAGACGCTTTCGCCTTAAGGACTTATTTGACGAAGGCCACAGTAGATGTGGACTTTCAGATGAAGAGCTTGGGGCCAACTTTAGGATATGTAGGGGGAGGCTTGTTGTGTAGAACGCCTTTGGCATCCTTGCCGGTGACTGTATTTTTGTGATTAACAAAGATTGACATATACAGTACAGGTAGTCTCTAACTTATGAACAATCCAGTTATAAATTTCCGCAGATATTACTATTCATTGATGGGACAAATCATGTAAGTATCTCAGGTGTACTGAACAAAAAATAGACACTGCAGTGCACCAGATACCAATATTTACAATTATATTCATTATTTTTAGTGTGTAAGTAAATGTATAAAATATCTAAAGTCCAGTATAGTATGTTTGTGCATGTGGTGGTGTGGGAGAAATAAGACAAGCTCACGGTTTCAATGAAATAGTCCGGGAGCACAATGATAGAAAATCACTGTCCTGTAAAGTTTTCCTGATGATGAATAATTCTAATTTTGAAAAATTCTAAACAAAACAAAGTTCACAGTCCATTTATGGATTATGTATGATCGTCTCCCATGCTTTAATTGTCTCATTGTGTGTGTGTTTGGGGGGGAGGTGAGGGTGGAGGGGTCCGCCATTTTGCCATTTTATATATATATATATATATATATATATATATATATATATACACACAGTGAAACCTCGGATTGCAAGTAACCCGGTTTGCAAGTGTTCCGCAAGCCTTTATTTTAAAAGTACTAAGTATCATCAAGTAAAAATCCATTTTCTCTCTCTCTCTCTCTCTCTTAGCCTGCACTTATTCCATTACACACACACACACATGCACACACACACACACACACACACACACACATGCACACACACACACACACACACTTTAACGAACACACTGTTCTGTCACTGTTTTTTAAAGTATTGTATTAAATATTGTATATTGAATATTGCACTCCTCTTTTGCCACAGCCATTGGTTATGTAATAATCTGTTATTGTAATAATTTGTTTATGTAATAAGTTGTTACTGCAATAATGTGTTAATATAATAACTTATTAAACCTGCTTACTGGTAGTCAATTTTATTTTTACTCCAGCTTAGACTGATTGTCTAGGGATCTTACTTATTTGTTTTTAGTTGTTTCAAGGGCAAAATGCAATAAAAAGATAAGTTTTAGAAAAAAAAAGGTTGATCTTTTATTCTGCTTCACTGACACATCTATGGACACTTTTTACACTGGGGTCTGGGAACCGTTTCCCAAGAACACTTGGCCCACGGACCAGTTGATTTTTGTCAGTGAGAATGCAATCACTCCACGCTCAGGAACTGATCCCTGGACCGCTTCCAGAGGTTGTCTCTGGAACAATTCATGCATTACCAAGCACAGTGGGTGAGACATGTGTACGCACTCATGTTCAAAAGAGGAAGTGACAATCACCATTTGATTCCATTGCCATACAGTCAAGTGTTTTTTGCCAAATGAAATTTGGCCAAACAAAAACATGCTCCTCATGTCTGCTTAATTTAAGGCTCCACATACATTACCTGTTCAAAATGCAAAAGAGTAGAAAGTGATGAACTCAAGCGCTTATAGCTATTAGACTGTTACTGTACAGGTAATTTCCTCCTTACTCATTATTTTATGTGTAACCTTTATGTATAACATTTCAGATACACTAATGATAAGTGCAATGCTGATGATCCACACACAATTTCAGGTTGCCTGTAATTGCTGTGACAAAATTTGGATGTGGAAGATTTTAATGTGTGCAAGCTATCATGATTGTAATCTTCAGTTGATTTCTTGCTTAATGGCAATAGAACAAGAGCAGTTAACAACTGAAAAAAGAGGCAAAACGTGATGTGCAAACGCAAGAGCAGAAAACTTTTGATGCCTGGATTAAATCTCAAATTTAAATGGAGTTCAAGTTCAAATTCAATGGAGCATCAGAGATTGAAAAGGATATTAAAGCAACTAATAGACAGTAAGATTTGTTAAATGGTGTGCCATTGTCTTCATTGCACCCTAAATATAGATGTGCATATACAGTAGAAATAACCTAGATTTTAATGATTGCGTTTATTTTTGCATTTGACAGCTCATTTTCTGTTAAAACACTTACTTAAAGGATATTTTACTCTAATAATTTTTGCAGTTTTTCTCAATTGCTTAAACACTATAACCAGGCTTTTAAACTAAAATTTCAAAACCGTAACGCTATTTTTCAAAAAGCTCACCCATTTCCCTGAACTATAAACATTATTCCCTGCTTTGACACATGAGTCAAATTTGGTGAACTGTTACTGCAAAACTCTACACACAAATCCCTACATTTTTCAGTGCTTACACCATGTAGTCATTTAGAAAGCACTGGCATTCAATAATGTTAACTTAAGTCAGCATAGCTTGAGCTCAATTAGCACACAATTAACCAGGTGGAAACACTAGGAGTCAAAATTTATCACACACCAATCAGAACCTTCGATGGATAGATAAAAGGGCCAAAGTCAGCTTATTCAGGTTTGAAACAATGGATCCAAAGAGATGCAAAGGAAGAGGACGTGGTGAAGGAGGAGGATGTGGTGGAGGAAGAGGACGTGGTGAAAGAGGAGGAGGAGGTGGTCTAGGACAACAGGAAGGTGGTGGAGGAGGAGGGAGAGGTGGAGGAGGTGGGGGTGGAGAACGACGGCGACAAGGAAGAAGAAGAGCAAGGGCAAGAAGACAGTCAGTCTCGGATGAAATTCGAGCCACTTTAGTTGACCATGTCCTTGTTCATGGGATGACTATGAGGGAGGCTGGGCAACGAGTACAACCAAATTTGAGTCGCTTCACTGTTGCCTCCATCATCAGAACCTTCAGGGAGGAAAACAGGTAGGTGTACTTGCAGTAAGACTGCTTTGTACAGTAACTTTTAAGTTACTGAACTTATGTTTCTTGAGTTTCAGTATGTTTTCATTATTTTCCTGTAAAAAGAATGTGTGACAGTTACAGTAATGAGTGCTTCTATTGTAGGACACAGAGACGACCACCTGGTGGAGGCAGGTTAAGGCTTTTGTCGGAGGAGCAAGAGAGGGAACTTGTAAACATGGTAATTGCAAATAATGTAATCCGCCTGCAAGAGATTCAAAGGAGAGTGATTGAGGATGATCATCTTTTTCGAGGCATAAATGCCATCAGCCTCTCCACAATTGACCGCATCCTCCGAAAGAATCAATTCCGGATGAAACAGGCATACCGAGTCCCTTTCGAACGAAACTCTGACAGAGTGAAAAACCAACGTGTAAAATATGTTCAGGTATGAGTTTTGATATTGTATAAAGTATTGTGTACCATCACAGCATGGCAGTTTATGCTGCCATTTCAGCACTCTTGAACTGTGGTTCAGGGTACCGATTGACTCTACTGTGTTATGTGTTTTGCAGAGAATCTTTGAGATTGAAGGACGGCCTGTTCCCCATGAAATAATCTTTGTGGATGAGGCAGGTTTTACCCTGACCAAAAGAAGGAAAAGGGGGAGGAACATAATTGGCCATCGGGCTATTGTAAATGTCCCTGGTCAGCGTGGAGGGAATGTCACTATGTGCGCAGCCATCAGCCAACGAGGGGTACTCCACCGCCATGCCGTACTAGGACCCTATAACACTATGCTTCTCCTTGCTTTTCTTGATGGTTTAAGACAACATATGTTCCAGCTGGACTACAGGGAACCAGCACAGTCAGAGCAGCCTCATTATGTTGTTGTGTGGGATAACGTCATCTTTCATCGCGCTGCTCTGGTTCATGACTGGTTTACCAATAAACCAAGGTTTTCTAACATCTTTCTGCCTGCATACTCTCCCTTTCTAAAACTGATAGAGTTATTTTTTACCGCATGGCGGTGGAAAGTGTATGACCGAGAACCTTATGTCCGTGTTCACCTCCTTCAGGCCATGGAAGAAGCCTGCCTAGACATATCAGTAGATGCATGCCAGGGGTGGGTCAGGCACGCAAGATGATTTTACCCCCGCTGCCTGGCTAGGGCCACTATAGTCTGTGATGTGGATGAGATTCTCTGGCCTGACCCAGACCAAAGACAAGATGCTGAGGTGGAATAATGTTTTTTGGTGTGTGTTGTACTGTATAGTACATGCATAAAAATGTGCCACTGTACATACATTGGTTGCGTCTTTTGTGTTCATCATGTGAAAAGGTTTTTGAAGGAGAGAACCATAAGCAACCTAATTGTTTTGGAACTATTGTTTTGAATTAATTGTACCAGTGTGCAAAACTCTGTTGTAGTGTGTGTGTTTTTGAGGGCTTGTGTTTGATGTCTGAGGGCAAAGTTTGGTTTTTCAGCAAGAGTGAATAGTTTTGAGTGTAGAGCTTCATTTTGACCTGAAAATAGGATGTTTGGGAAATTGAGTGAGATGTTATGGATTTGTGTTTACTGTTGTGAGAATATCATAGTTTCAAGAAATGTGTTTTAGCAATCGAGAAAAACTGTAATAAAACATTTTTACACTCTTTAACCAGTATTTTGTTTCAGTTCCAAATCACTAAAACCTGTCTTAAATTTTAAATATAAATTTATTTACAAAAATACATAAACACACTGAGAGAAGAGTTGGTGAAAATATTTTAGCACTTAGACTGGGTACACACAATGAAAGAACTGAATGCATGGAAGGTACAATGACAGAACTAATAAAATGTTGTTTTTTTTTTGTAGTTCGAAAGAAAGGTTAGTAGTTTCAAGGAACTTTCTGTGTACCATTTTTGTAGCCTCTATACTGTCACAGGGGGACGAGGAGGACATAGAGATGGAAAAAAAAGGAGCCCCTCTTCAAGACACCTAATAGGAAACAAGACCGCAAGGGAGGAGGAAAAAAACTCCCCAAAAAAGACACCGAAACAGAATCAGACAGTGTTGGCTACATATTAGACTCTGTGCTGATTCTCACCCCTGAGGAAGAGAGAATGCCAGTGATATACAACGAGGAGTCTATACACAGCTTCTTAGAAAAGACAAAAGGAGGCTCAAAAATCAAACTGGAAGATCACTTCCCAAACAAGAGACAGTTTATGCACGACATCAAGTATTACAAAAACACAGCTTTCAAAACTTACAAAAGCTTTTATTCACTGGTAAATATTCAGAATAAAAAAATGGATCACTAAAATAAACAAAGAACTCGCTGAGGAGGACTTCTTAGAATGATTTTACCTTTCTGCTGGAAACTGGTATGTTTTCTTTCTTATATATAAGACTGTTTTTTTATCTATACACCTTTTAATGAATGAAGTAAACATTGCGAGCTTAAATATTAACGGGGCAAGAACATATGAAAAAAGAGCTAAACTTTACGAACTAATAAAACAAACACATCAATGTGGCTCTACTGAGGAGACACACAGCGACTCCAAAAACTCTGCAGACTGGTCAAAAGAGTGGGACGGGCTCGCAATTCTGAGCCACAATACACCACTGAGTGCTGGAGTCGCACTGCTCTTCGCTCACAATTTTATACCAAACTTTTATACAACAGAAGATTTTTAAATGGGAGGCTTTTAAGTGAGAATTTTTTATGAGAATAAAGCCTTTGTTTTTATTTGTGTACACTCCCACCAAGGCAGTGGAGAGGATGATGTTTTTAGACAAACTAAACAACGTCATTAATGACTGTAATTCTGATGATATTTTAATTTTGGGCGGGGATTTTAACTGCACAACCGACAACCTGGACAGAAACCATAAAGAACCTCACATGGCCTCCCGTAAACCCATGTGGGAGATGATGGAGGCCCAGGACTTAAGTGACATATGGAGAAACTTAAACACAAAACAAAGACAGTACACCTGGGCCCATTCCGTAGATAACACATTCTTTCTGGCAAGACTCGATTGATTTTATTGTTTTAAACATCAACTGTCTTATTTTACAAAATGTTTTATTACCCCAGTAGGCATCTCCGACCATAGCATGGTGCAGTGTGCCTACTGGCATTTTAATACTGTACTTTTTTATTGAGTTTTTTTTACTTATTTATGGGCCAGTCTTAAATCACAAAAATCAGATTTTAGCTCTCTACAGCAATAGTGGGACTTAGCTAAAGCACAAACAAACAGTACACTCTCAATGTCACAAAAGACATTGTTAGATCAATGAGAGCTCTAGAGACCCGAAATAGTGGAACTCCAGGGTTTGGAGACCACAGGAAATTGAGGAAATATTAAAACCCTCAAAAACAACAGGCAGACTGAGCAGGTGAAAGTGGTTGGTCCCAAAAATGTCTTACAGAGGAAGAGTGCTGATCATCAACAACCTAGCAGCATCGTCCCTGTGGCACAAACTCGCATGTATGGACCCACCACCAAACCTGCTAGCAAGCATACAGGCCCTGCTGGTAGACTTTTTCTGGGACAAACTGCACTGGATTCCACAAAGCCTTCTTCACCTGCCTAAAGAGGAAGGAGGACAGGGCCTGGTGCAGCTAGCCAGCTGAACTGCAGCCTTCCGCCTGCAGTTCATCCAGAGACTCCTCACCAGAGCCAGTGACGGAGGATGGAGAGCAGTAGCCTTCACACTCCTACGCACGGTGGGAGGACTCGCACTGGACAGATCTCGCACAGACACGACTGGATTACCAGTTTTTTATCACTTTTTAAAATTTGGAACTTTGTAAAAAAACAAGTCAAAGGAAACAGAACCTTACACTGGCTGCTGGAGGAGCCCCTAGTCTGTGGAGGACATCTAGACATCTCTAGCAAAACTACCCCAGCACTATCCAAGACCCTGGTCTCCGCAGGGATCGTGACACTCCGGCAGCTGGTAAACATCACTGGAACAAACCTGTCTCGAGCAGAGGACTTGGCAGCACACATGGGACTCCGGCCTCAACGGGTCGCCAACCAACTCCTGCATCGATGGAGAACTACCCTAACGTCGGAGGAACGAGTTCAGCTGATGGAATATACAAGAAACGAGACCAGCTCTACAGAAGAGGAACCCTTTCCACAGCTGATCATAACTCCAGGCCTAGAGGGATACGGCGGCCCCCTCATGGAGCACAAGGGTGAGGACGAGATGCACTTTGAGACAGTGTCTGGTAAGGTTCTGTACAAAGCTTGCGTGAAGGTTTTGAACAAGAAAAAACTGAATGGGAGGGTAGACACCCCCTGGCGCACGAAACTGAACGATATTAAACCAGAGTGGAGAGCACTGTATAAACCACCATGAACCAAAAAGTCTGCTAACCTTCAATGGAGGATTTTACATGAAATTATCTCTATTTTAAATCCCGAAATAACACAAGAATGCCCCTTTTGTTCACAGAGAGAAACTGTTTTCCATGCTTTTATACATTGTTCCAGAATGTCGCCCCTGTTTAACCTTTTAAAATGCATTTTTTACCACTAATTTCTAAATTTTAATCACTAGTTTTTCATTCTTGGTTTTAAATATGTCCGGAGAAAGAGTTTCAAATGCCAGCTTATTAATTTTACCATTGGTCAAGCGATGGCAGTATATATAAGCAAAAAAAAATAAGCTGGCACAAAGTAAACACTGTGACCCCCAAAAGATCTTCTCCAGACTTGTTAAATCAAGAATTTTAATTGATTTTAATTTCTACAAGAACATGAAGGACATAGACATGTTTATACAATATGTTGTTGTGGGGAGATCCTCTGCTCAGTAGAAGATGATGAATTAATCTTTACACCAAACTTAAACTGAAAAAAAACAACAACACAATAACTATGTATGTTTAAAAGAATAATTACAATGTCTAACAATGTGTTATTTATTTATTTACTTATTTTTAATCAATATATCCTTATTCTATTTTTATACAACAAAATTTGTAAAATAAAGGATTGTAAAAGTCTCTCTCTCTCTCTCTCTATATATATATATATATATATATATATATATATATATATATATATACACTCACCTAAAAGATTATTAGGAACACCTGTTTAATTTCTCATTAATGCAATTATCTAATCAACCAATTACATTGCAGTTGCTTCAATGCATTTAGCGGTCTGGTCCTGGTCAAGACAATTTCCTGAACTCCAAACTGAATGTCAGAATGGAAAAGAAAGGTGATTTAAGCAATTTTGAGCGTGGCATGGCTGTTGGTGCCAGTTGGGCCGGTCTGAGTATTTCACAATCTGCTCAGTTACTGGGTTCCCTTTCAAAGGCTACACTCGATGCTGCGTGAAAACGCTATGGGAACATCTTTTTGTGTTGCCGGTTGTGAAGCATGTGTGCCAAACACGCCAAATTTTTGGCATATATAACCTCGGTCAGGTGACGTCATCTGATGAAGTGCACCTGCAGGTTATAAATAGGAGTGAACCGGAAACATTCCTCAGATCTTTTTGTCTTTAAAGGACCGAATATTGTGTTTGCGTGTGATGTGTGCAAGCGAATTTAAAAATATTAACTCACCGATATGGTGAAGTTTGTTAGGAGATCCATGCCTCCGCTCTTTCGGAGCGCGATCTCCACACCGTTGTTTCGGCGCATTCCTGGGTTAAACAGTGCAATCTGGCAGACGTGCACGAGACAGGAATCCCCCTTTCTTTCGCGTCCTCGCCAGATCAGGAAGTTTTCTGTCCACTTCTCAAGCGCGCTTCGCGCTTCTTGTGAATGGATAGGAAAGACTTACTCTCGCTTCCGCAGGTAAGTAACGCATGCGATCAAGCAATCGCGTTTTGTATTTCACCGCGGAAGCGGGATTTCCCCAAGTGCTCGAAAAAAAAAAAAAACCCTGACAGATTGCTGTCGGGTGGCCGGGGGGGAGGAGCCTCGGATAAACGGCGCTCTCTCTCTCTCCCTTCTTTCTTGGCAACCTTCATGACGAGTTAACCCTTTCATGGAATAGCCTTATTTATCCCATGTTTTCATGCCATCATCTTCAGTTAGAAGAGACGCTGGGGCTATCTCTCCTGGGACATCATCCTTCCTGAAAAGAAGCATACACACCTCACCAAAGACCTGTCTCTTCGTGCAATAAAGCAGACAGTCCGACCTATCAGCTGTTTTTTGGCGGCTAAATCTTACTGGAGAATCAAGGATAAGGATCGTGCATTCCTCCTTGATGCCCCATTTCGCCCTCTGGCCGGTTTGGCGACGCTGTTAACGTCGCCACTAGGTTTGGGAGGCGAAATCATATAAACAAGCCTTCGGGAAAGTCCTTCCCCGCCATGCTCAAGGGTCGGGACTGTCTACCACCCAGCCCCGACCGGGGCCGGCTCTCGCGAGGTGCTGAACGCAGGAATAGAGCGTTATGAGCCGGGCACCCCCTCATTAGACTAGAGTGCGGCGCGCCACGCTTTGCAATCAGCTTTGAAGAAGTCGGACCTACATACTGTCTCCATCACAAAGAAGAAGTACTGAGGTCGTCCAGGACCGTTGGGGTGGCTCCCCCCGGAGAGGGGCACATAGAATTCCTCTCAGGGATGAAGTGTTCTCCCTGGCACCTCCAGGAGGTCGGTGTTCCTGCTCCGCCTCCACTGGTGTTTCGGACAACACCGGTCTCCAAGAAATGTTAGTTTTTCGGTTTTTCCTTGCCATGTTCAGGATGCCGAACAGCTAATAACCCACCCCCCAACCTCCCCCCCCGTCTAACCACAAAGACTCTGCCCCTTTCTGAGAAACTGGCAGCGTGAAAGCTACTGCCAAGTATATCTCTTTGGGTACTGAGCATTGTAGTGAGAAATACAGGATCCAGTTCTCACATCACCTTCCGTGTTTCAACGGCGTGGTCTCCACTTCCGTCAAACCGGAAAGGGCGCATCTGCTAACTCTGGAGTTACAAGACGTTCCTGGGAATAGGGCCCATAGAACTTCTTTCCTAAAAGGAACGGGGGGGGTTGCGTCCGATTTTGGATCTTTGCGGGCTGAACCGCTATCCAAAATAAGACAGGTTCAAAATGTTGACTGTCAAAGTGATTGCTCTCAATCCAACCAAGGGATTGGTTGTGACAATCGATCTGAAGGCTCTTCATTGCAGAGCTTTTTCTTACAAAGCCCCAAAATTATGGAATAGTCTTCCAAATAGTGTTCGGGACTCAAACACAGTCTCAGTGTTTAAGTCCAGGCTAAAAACCTATTTATTTAGCCAAGCATTTTTATAAATAGATTTGCCATAGGTAAGGAGCAGATCTGGGGGACTCATGGACGTAGAGTATTATGGTGAGACCATATGTTTGAATGCTGTCTTCCTCACTCTCATTGATCACTCAGGTTTGCTGACGGTGAGGTGATTGTTTGCTTTACATGTCAGGAAGCCCTCATGTTTGTGTTTCCTTCTGGCTCTCCCTTTTAGTTATGCTGTCATAGTTAGTCCTGCCGGAGTCTCTGCTTGCACTCTACAGTTAATATACATTCACATTATACATTGTGTGACTGTGACCATACCTAACTGCCATCTCTCCTCTTCTTCTCTTCCCCCCCTTTTTCTCTTTCCTCTCTCCTCCTGTCTTCCCCTTTCACTCTTTCTCTCTCTCTCTGTCGAGCTACACATGTCGTTCCTGAGCTGCCAGTGATCCAGACTTCCTCTGCCCTCCGGACCTGTCTGACCCATCCTGGTGCCCCGCTTCTGGCTGAAGATCTCGTCACATGGATGCCCCGTGTGTCTCTCTGGGATGCGTCTGGTGTCTGGGAATGATTCTCTCTACCTAGAAAATGGTTCTGGC
Organism: Clarias gariepinus; assembly: GCF_024256425.1. NCBI lineage: Eukaryota > Metazoa > Chordata > Actinopteri > Siluriformes > Clariidae > Clarias > Clarias gariepinus. The sequence goes on from NC_071120.1 coordinate 10,289,293, forward strand.
CTTGACTGGTGTTGGCAACTGTTTCTCTGGGGACTTGACAGTTCGATAGTTCATGACTGGAACTTCTTACAAGTCTACCTGGGTCTTCAATAACTACCTGGACTCCATATTAACATCAATTAACATCAGCTATTATAGCTGAACTGCCTCCCACCCTACACACTGTATAAATGCAGATCATTTACTGCTTTCTGTTTCACCCAAATGAGGATGGGTTCCCTGTTGAGTCTGGTTCCTCTCAAGGTTTCTTCCTATTACCATCTCAGAGTTTTTCCTTGCCACTGTCGCCCTCGGCTTGCTCACCAGGGACAAACTGACCATTTTGATTCATACAAATTCACATTTCATACAAACTTAAATAATTCAAATTTTGGCTTATATAACCTCGGTCAGGTGACGTCATCTGATTAGACGCACCTGCAGGTTATAAATAGGAGTGAACCGGCAACATTCCTCAGATTGATTTGTCTGAACAGACGTCCGGTCACGTAGGCAGTGCGGCATTGGGATGCAGCATCTCGTTCCCGCCTTTTCAGGAAACAGGGTTACAGCAAAGTAACCCAAGACGTTCCCTTTCAAAGGCTACACTCAATGCTGCGTTAAAACGCTATGGGAACGAGAGTACCAACGTCGCCGCACTGCAAGTGTCTGGACCCCACATTGTGTAGCGTGTGCACACAAGGGAGAGAGGTCTCAGAACTATGTCTGGGACGCTGATTTGAGGACTCATGAGCCCAGAGTGACAGAAACATTCAGACCATTAAATTTAACAAATGTGTGCGGAGAGGACCAGCTCGCCACGTCACACACTTGTTGCAGGGGAATACCTCTTGCTGTGTTAGGTCTGTGTAGTGGCGGCAGCCCCCCGGTTGCGGCCCCCATAGCATATAAAGAGCTGCTCTGATTTACACCACTGGCTGGTGCGGTGGACGTAAATCCGAAGAGCACATACTGGACACAGTAGGTCAAGTTTCTCCTGCTCCGAAGCTGGCGGTGTTAAATTGGGCCACGTATGGGCTATCGCGTCCAGACCCAGGGGAGCTGGATGAGTCAGAGAGTAGTAGAGGGGACATTGTGCTGTCTCTTGGGAGGCAAAGAGGTCCACCTCTGCTGTAAACAATCTTTCCCAGATTTGGCTGACTACGTCGGGGTGGAGTTTCCATTCCCCGTGTGTTGAGTTTTGGGACTATTCAGACACAAATATTAATGCCTGTAGATGTTATTATATTATTATTATTTTATTTAACTAATTATTATTGTATATGTATGTATGCGTATACATATGTATACATGTGTATGTATGTATGTATGTATGTATGTGTAGATATATATGTATATGTATAATTTTTTTAGTGTTTATTTACTTATTCTTTTATGTATTTGTTATTATTGTTTGAGTTGTTTCTGTATTCTGAAGGGAAATTCATGTCACGATACCTTAAAGATTTGCTGCTAAGTAATTGTATGGAAAGCACACATTTAACCTGCCAATACTAAATAAAAATGTCAAAAAAAAAAATTATTCTTAGAATGGGGCCATGGATCCAGGCTCTGCTGTTGCTCAGGTTCCTCTTGGACTCGTTATATTATCCAGCAATACTTCTGTTGGCCTACGTTGGGGGAGGACATGTCCAGATTTGTGGCAGCATGTGACACCCGCATCCACTGTAAACATGACATTTGATCCACTGCCAGTCTTCTCAGACCCCTAGACTTTGTAGCAGGTCTACCCAGTTCTGACCCACACTGAAAACCCTAATAAGTTAATTGGACTAATTTGATTGAGTAAACTCGTTGCCTCAATTTAATTGAGTAATGGAATCTTCCAAAACTTGCATATTTAAGTTTATTTAACTTGGCGGTTTTGTAGACTGTACTTAAATCATTTAGTTCAACAAACTTAGCACTTATTTAATGTACTTAAAAAATTGCGTTCACTTGGTATACATTTTTTAAATGTACTTATATATTTAAGTTAACTCAACATGAAAATGTAACTTAAACCTGTTAAACAATGTTCTTATATTTGACTGCAAGCTTTGTGCACACCGAACTGAAATAAAACAATGAACAGCATTTTTAAGCTTAGATTTTTTTTATTGACAAAATGCCACAATTTTCCGCCGGAAAGAATGTTGGAGAGTACTTTATTAGGCACACAGCATGTACGGCATGAGCAGTACATTCACACAGAAACCACCATCCAATTCAGCCTCAGCATGAACCAGAGCACGTTTCACACATAACCTCTTGCCCCTGCACACAAACAGGGCCGAAGCCACTAACCCAAACACCCTTCCTCAACATGGTGAACACACCGACATCCCCGCAAAGCATGCTGGTCGTCAGCCGCCGCCCCGCCCACGCCACATTCACATTTGTGAAAATTGACCTTTTGAAAATGTTTTTTCCCCCAAACGATTAATCATGATTTTGAGTTCACAACACTTAAAATCTTAAGTTTATGCATTTTGATGGTAAATAAATTAAATGAACTTATATTTTTAAGTGATGGGTCCAAAATGCAAAATTTTAAGTAATGTTTAGTCAACATTACTTGATTGTATAAGTAAAGACAACATTAGGGTTTACAGTGCACTACACTTTGTCCCACTACCCAAGCTTCCCTCTGCTGGACCCCAGTTCAACTTACGGTTCTGAAAAGCCTCTTGAAAACTCATCGGTGCTACCCCTAGTCTGTCAATAGGATTCTATCCCCAATTCAATAGACAGACAGAGAGAAAGAACTAGGGCATGGAGGTTGCTCTCCAAGGCATGACCATTCTAGACAGTCCCTCCTGGAGTAAGTGTCTCTCGTGGGTTGAAAATGCTCATAACTCCCAACCTTCTTACTCCACAGGGCTGTCACCATTTTAGTGCTGTTTGGGCTACCAGCCGCCATTGTTTCCAGTGAAGTAGGATTGCTGAGGCTCCTCCTACTTATGTTTGGTTACTATAAATAAATTATTAGTGGTCCTACAGTATGATGGGGCAGTGGGTAGATATATAAGTTCGTTGACAAGGTAGTACTGTGTCATAAGTCCTGCTCCTTGCCTTTCATGTCATCACTGCATCATCCAGGTATGTGGAGTAACGCTGGTCAGGTTACTTGTGGTATACTGCAGCTAATGGTAGGGTGTTTTTCCTTAGAATGACGTATCTAACGAAGTCCCATTGCTGGCACTGGCCCGAGGTTATCTCTCTACAGGTAAAAGAGTTGGTTGTAAAGTGCTGTAGTTGTCTAAATTTGTTTACATGTTTGTCTGTATTTGTCTATATTTATTCAAATTCAGAGGTTGGCGTGGGACAGATTCAGACATGTTAGCTACGGGCATTTATTGGACATATAGACATGTTTTTGCCTATCTGTAGTGCACATTGTTTCCCAGATAGAGTGTACAAGTTTTCAGTTCTCCTGCAAATTGTTTGATCATTGTTTTTACAATAACATTGAGTTTTTATGAATTTTTTCTTACCTTATGATTTATGTGTTAAGTGTATCAGTGTTTGTCTTTTGTATCAGTGTTTGTTGTTCATTGTGATTTTTATGATTACGATTATTATATGTTACAGTGGGATTGCTTCCTGACGCAACCCTCCCATTTTATCCGGGCTTGGGACCAGTGGCTGGGGTTTGGGCACTGGCTAAAAATCGAGCCCGGGCCGTCCGTATGGCAGGCGAAACACCTACCACTGAGCCACCAGTGCCCTATTTTGCTGAATAAGGTATTAAGCAATATTTAAAATAAAACAAACCCGGATGTTCCATGTATTACAGTACTGTACGTAGCAAGCGCCCTAACAAACATAGCTACAGTGTATAGTACAAACAAAGAGAATGTGCGCTGGTGGGGATTGGAAGGTGAATAAGGATACCTCATTCATAAGACAAAAGACGGTCAGAGGTGTGAATGCGCATCTCCGCTTCGTTCTTTGGTGTATATGTGTGTGTTTCTGTTTTAGGTCCCTATGGGTGCATTCCTAAATTCAGTCTGTCTGAATCTTTACAAATGCCAAGTTGGGAAAATCATGTTTGAGAAACCAACAACAATTAAACACTTGATCATTTGCGTCTGTGCTATTTTGTGCTTAAGTGACCCATATTTATTTTTTTCTCAGTTTAAAAACTGCTTTGGGTTTTAGGAACTTGATTAAAAAAACAACGACAAACTTGGGAGAAGTGGAATGTGAGAGAGGTAGGGTGAGAAATCTCAGTGGTGAATGTACTTACGCCCCCCCACTACTGACTGTTGGTGTGTCAAAGCCAGCTAAGGCAAACCTGACAAACGCAGGAGCACACACACACCTGTGGCAATGTTAGTGCATCAACGCTGTCTTGTAAATAGCTGATCAAACCTATGAACACAGCTGTTCAAAATTTTTGTCCTAACGTAAAATACATCAATAAGTTAATAATTTACAGTGTTGGGTGATTTTGTGATTAAGACCCATGGGTTACTGTACATTGAAATAATTTTTATTAGTAGTAGACGGCCAGCCTTTAGTAACTTTGCACACACAAATAGCACATTGCGTAAAACCAAATGAAACTAGGGCAAAAAATATCAGCAGTAAAATATACAATAGTATACTGTAGGTAATCCCTGTCCTGTGATAATAGGCACTAACTCTCTGGAACTTTTTAGTTCTGTTAGTATTGTTTTTTAAGTGTGAATGTTTATGGGGATTTAATCTGCATCTATTCACAGTTGTGATAAGTGATTAATGACTCATCAGATCTTTAATGGGGAAATGTTATGGATGGTTAAATGAATAAAGAAATACTGATCTGTATGGACAGATATTTGTTTCAGATATTATGCGCCATTAATCGATTTGTTATGCTAATTTTTGGCTAGCAGCGAAAAAAAACATTAGCAAACACATCATCAAAAATGTCTTGAAAACAAACCAAAGCAGAAGTTACATTTTGAGCTTCACTTTGCAGCAAAATATTATCTATCAGTGTATTAAATGGAACAAGATAAAATACACCATAATGTAAAATACATAGCCTGCATTTGTATTCCGTCCCTACAACGATCAGTCTGGATAAATTACAGATGTTACCGTGTCTTTTAAATATTATTAAAGATGTCTTGAAAAATATTGCAATAACTAGTTATATTAATTTAAATTAATTAATTAATTAATTTATTTATTTATTTATTCATTCATTTATTCATTTATTTATGTTAAATAGCATAAGCATCATTGGTTCTGTTTTGAGAGCTTTAAAAAATCTGTTTTATTAATCATTTTTATTTTACCACATCATCCATTTATGAAACTCTGTTGACAAAGAACTTCCTATATATGAAAATACTGTATAAGGCTCAAAGTGCCCAAACATTTGGATTGAAAAGTAGTTTTTTATTTATTATTTTTTTTAAAGTCTTTTAATTATGCCATCAGTTTTTTCCACAGCTGTTACTGCTCTGAATATTGTTTTCTGTTTGTGTTGCTCTGCTTCATCCACTATGCATAATTGCACTTCTGTATATTTAACCCATATTTATTCTGTTATAAATTGTCTGTATCATATAGACAATCATATATGTGCATCATGTATGTATGTCTTTTTGAGCATGTTATTTTCTTGACATGTCCTATCCACTGCACAATGTTGGCCAAGTTGTATATTATCATATATATTACCATATATAGCATATTCTTATTATGTACTGCACCTTCTTACATTAATCACTCTCACCCCTGTACATATGGACCAATGCCGTCATTTACCAGATTGTTATTTATTGTACATACAGTATCCAGATCCACTTCCATTAGGTGGTTTTTAACTCTTATCTGACATATGTTTGAAAAGCACAATATTAAAATAAAATTGTGTAGTGCAGACAGAAAGCCCAAACAAGCAAGGCTGCATCTACAAAATGTCCTGATAGCGCTTAGTATGTCCTCTTACTTATCTGTAGTGCTATACAGTATACTATAACATTTAAGCTTTAATGCATCGCTTGGGGTTATTTTATCATGATAAATTGCTCACCTTTCAAATACCTTCTTTAGAACAGTATTTCAGACTGAAGAGTCCGCTAATGGTGCAGAGTGTAAACTTTCTCTGTTTAAGTTCTATTTTAGAACTGGCAGGTGCAGATCTAAAAAAACATGAGTTGCTAGCCACATATCTGTGAAATCATCAAAAAGCCACTGTGGCTAAGGTAACACAGGAAGTTTTTTTTTTTTTTTTTTAAGCAGAACTAATCAGTCAGATCAGCTACACCTTATATATGCCTTTATTTTAATGGTATTAACATGAAAAGTCTTATGATATAAAGATATAGCTAGGACACTGTATTACATATTATATGCACAAAGATTGCAATGATTATACTGTATATGGTAGCCATGAGGGAAGATATTGTATATCATGGGTATGGTACGGTTGAGAAGGTTATATACAGTATACGTGCGCAACTTGTTATTGAGAGTGGAATGAGGTACAAGTCATGATAAACAATATACAATATATGCAACAGTTGTGAGTAGTGCAGTCCTGAGCATTTAAGTTTTTGTTTTGAGAGCAGCAATTATGGCTAGTTCAATTCTATTTGCAGCATCTTTATAGTTGTTCTAACTTGTAGTGTAAAGTAAATACAGTTAGATAGGGTGATGTATCAGTCAATATGTATGTAATCGGGTGGAGGCAGAGTTCAGCAATACATGCCTTTCATATTAACGGACTATCATGATACCACACAGTTAGCTTAGCTGCCGTTGTGCATGTTTAGTCATTTGGAAGAATATTTTTAGGTTTTATTTATCGATAATGAAGACAGGAAGCTATTGAAGCCGCCTTGACGCACTAAATTGGTCTGAATGACTCTACTTTGTCAGGATATTTCTATAAGCATGCGCCCCGTCAAACTGGTCGTGGTGGTGATGTTGCAACTATTTACAATGATGTACTCATTGTCACTGAGAAAACAAGGCCCAGGTTTAACTCATTAGAAGTGCTTATCATAAATGTTGCACTCAGAGAGGTGCATAATAAACCCCTGCTATATTTTACCCTGGCCACCGTGTACAAAGATTTTACCTCAAAGCGATGATATCACAGATTATCTCCTCCTGATATATACTCTACCTGTAGAACAGATTAGCTGTGTCTCCCCACGTTATCCATTTGGTAGAAATTCGAATCTGACTACTAAAGACAGATTCACAAGTAATCTGCCGGATCTGTCCCAATTTCTTATTAGACCCTTAAATGGAGACGATCTAGATGAAGTGACTAACAGCATGGGTACTTTTTTCAACAGTACATTAGACACTGTTGCTCCCATCAGATTAAAAAAAAAGTCAGAGATAAAACATTTGCACCTTGGTACAATAGTCATACTTGCGCCCCAAAGAGAGCAACCAGGCCCGTAGCCAGGGGGGGTTCGGGTGGTTCGAACGACCCACCCCCCACTGCCAAAGGTCCAGAATTTTTTGTTATTATTATTATTATTTCAATTTTTTTTTTTTGAGACAAATTAAAATTGTTGGGCATTATTTAAAATAACACTTTATTACAAAACAATTTACAAAAAAAAACGCGACGTGACAAACCTGCGCAGCAAATGACGTTTTTTTTTTTTAATCTGAGAGGCGGCATCTAGCGGTGTATAATATGGGTCAGAAAGAGCAGGAGAGACAGAAGAGAAAGCAGGCGGCAGCGTCATTATCGCAGAATATTGAACATATGTTCAAAAAGACTGCGAAACAGAGTAAGTCTGTTACTACCTCAAGATCAAATTGCTAACGCTAGTTAAGTGGCAGCTAATCGTCAACCCCACATCACACAGAATAGTTCTCTTGTGCCTTTTCTTGAGCAGTCTGAATGGCTATGACAAGTCTGTAACATCTTAAATAAACATTAACAGACAGGAGCCTATCTGATGGATCTGTGAATTTATTATGTTAAATAATGTTTATCTATCAAAAAAAGAAAATAAAAGAAAGAACGACGAGTTCAATGCGTAAACAAACCTGCTTGACCATGCATAATATTAGGATTTATTAACATTTTATTTTGAATTAATAAATTATTCTATTAAATTAGTAAATTTATTAAATTATTCTATTAACCATAGGTGATGCTGTCTGGTGTCTATACGCGGTGTAGACAGCATTCGAATGAAGTTTACCATTAATAATAGCCTACTGTAAATGCTTGACATGACAATAAAGATTGAATTATGCTATATGACTGGGATTTTAAAGGTTGAATTTTACATATTTTATTATATTTCGCCTAATTAATAGACTATATAAATAACAATTCGTTGAATATTAAATATATTTTATATAAGTTCAATAAAGTGAAGAGGCAAAGACAAAGAAATGAGAGAGCATGTTGATGAGAGAAGTTGAATTTGTAGTTTAATAATATTCCAGTAAAAATTCCTTAAATGTATTCTGTTGTTAGTGTGGTTTTTAAACTTTTGAACTCTGTGTGTGTTTTTGAAGTGAAAAAAGTCGCACGTGATCTTGATAAGCAATTTGACAACATTGTAGTAAATATTTTTGGTGCATCAAAAGCATGCACATTATGATACCAGCAGACAAGCTAATCCAGCACATGACACTAAAATGTAGTATTTAATCCTCAAAATGAAAAAAAAAAAGAGTAAATACTCAAATACAAAATACTGAGAAAAAAGGTCCACTTTTTAAAAAAAAGAACCCCCCCTTGCACTAGGCTGGCTACGGGCCTGGCAACCCGTAACTTCGAGCGAAAATGGAAAAAAAAACTGAATGAGAATGTAACCAGGTCTTAGAACGAGGTCTTGGCATAATAATCCCTTTCCTAAAGTTAATTGAGTCTTGGGATAAATGGTTAAGTTAATTAATCAAAGTACATTTTCTATGTATAAAGAGAAAAAAAACAGTTAAGTGATGACAATAAATAAATAAATATGTGGTTGTTAAAAAGGTAGGTTTAGGAAAAAACGCCATCCACAATAAGTGATCAAATGCATAAAAAAAAAAAAGATAGAAAAAAGAGTGATTTTTCCCCTGAAAAACTGTTCACACTACAATTCCCATGCTCCTTTTGTGAGGAGCTGACCAATCACTGAGCTCTAAAACTTCAGGCAATCGAGCTCTGCCTTCCCTTACTGTTAACTACTTCCTGATTGAAAGACTTCATGGCTGTCTCGTTACCTAGCTGAATTCCGAGTCAATTACCATCCTTAGGAGAGCGCGATTAGCAGACAGCTGCCGCTGATCGGACAACCTTAAAGAGACCCACTCATTGACTCAACGGTCAGGTTTTTTTGCCAGATTCATTCCAGTGATGCGCATGGATCGGAAGTCATGCCCGACCTGGGGTTGAAGCCTTCCGATCGGATTTGAATTGGATGTTCATACCTTGAAACCCCAAAAGATTCCCAGTGTACATTGGGTGGCGAGCCACGGACCCACAAGCAAAAGTCTTTGCGCAGTCTCACTTTCCTTTCTTCATGGATTGTGTGGTAGGATCCACAAGCACTGACATACTGATACCGTAACAGATACTGGTACTGTTGTGACACTGATTTAATCAAAAGAAAAAAAGGGCCCCAACGAGCAATAGAACTATTTTTGAAACTGGGTTTATTTTTTTTGTTTTAAGGGAACCTTATGCCGGCTTTATTATTTTATTTTATTATTATTTTTCTGAATTAAATTGTTACACTGTTGTTATTGTTCTTGTTGTTAAACAAAGAGTGATCACAACACAAATGACTGTTTCTGTCTTTATTGGTGTCAAACCACTGGCTCTTAAAGACTTAGCATCTTCTGTTACTGGTCCAAGTACTGTTAAAGATAACTATTTCTGTTACTCTGTTACTCTATCGTAAAGAGGGTTACAGATTTGGCGAGCCAGCCAGGAGCCAGTTGGTTTGAATATCAATCTTGAACACGTGTCCAATATGGACTTTGTAAAGAGGTGTGGTGTTAAAATCCCAAACGTAGTTATTGTTAGTGGACTAACACAAGTAGGAGACCAAGATGAACAAGTTATTGACTTCCTTAAAGAATATGGGTCTATCAAAAGAACCATTTTAGTTGATGAATGTGAATCTGAATTTTACCAAAACCTGATCGTTGAGTATACGTATGGCACAGCTCTAGAAACATTAAGTGGAGTATTGCCATACAAATATGCCTTGCAAGATGATCCCTCTGTTGTTTACAACATCAGAGCCTTGAGCGGTGCATACCAAACTGAGATCAGTGGTAATATTACCAGAACTTACCTGTCAGAACTTAAGGCCTTAGCCAAACTTAGCGGTGCTGAGTACGGACATGTGCTTAAAGGAGTGATGTCCCAGATTAGTAAAGATATTGAGGCGATGAGCTCTGTACCAGAGGAAGTTTCTTTTACCTGTGCTGAAACCCCCAGTGAGACCCAGCTGACCCTTACCTCCACTGAACAGCATCCCCCTGTCTTATCCTCAGACACCGCTCACAGAAATAATGGCCTTCCTCCCCCTGACACCATCACAATCAACAGTGTGGGTACAGCCCCTTCACTTTCAGCAAATGACATGAATCCACCAGAAATTCAAAAGGTTGTGGTTGAACACATTGTTAGGAGCGAAGCAATCAATCCTCATTTTCAGCCTCAATTAAGGCTCCGCTCCTTCTCTGGAAAGACTCCCAGGCCCAATAATGAGACTGATTATGACACCTGGCGCTCCCATATCGAACTGCTGCTAAATGATCCTAACATACTTCCCCTTCAGATCACCAGAAAGATTGTAGAGAGCTTGCTTTCTCCCGCAGCTGATGTAGTCAAAGGATTACGGCCCAATTCACCCCCTCCAGCTTTCCTGCAGCTACTTGATTCGGCTTTTGGCGCTGTTGAGGATGGGGAAGAACTTTTTGCACGTTTCTTAAACACGTTCCAGAATCCAGGGGAGAGTGCTTCCGCTTACCTTCATCGGCTGCAAGTAGCATTAAACCTTGTAGTAAAAAGGGGTGGGGTTGCACCAGGAGAACTTGACAGACACCTTCTAAAGCAGTTCTGTAGAGGGTGTTGGGACAGTACTCTGCTCTCTACTCTGCAGCTTGAACAGGCGAGAAGTCGCCCACCTTCATTTGCAGAGCTCCTGCTGATGTTGCGCACAGAGGAAGACAGGCAGCAAGCTAAAGCCAGCCGCATGAGGAAACATATTGGTGCCACAAAACGAGTCCAAGTTCAGTCTCAGAGTGCATGTGCATGCGCAATCCCGAAGGAGAACCCACAGGTCTGTCCCAGTGCCATTGAAGACCTTGTGAAGCAGGTTGCCACCCTGCAGAGCCAGCTGACCTCTTTCATGGCAGAGAAAAGGAAAGATAGAAAAGTAACTGCACAGAGACTCCAGAGCCGAACACCAGACAAAACAAATGCTAACATGCAAACCCAGATAAGAACAAAGCAGATGAACAAACCCCGGCCCTGGTACTGCTTTAAGTGTGGAGAGGATGGGCATATCTCCTCTACGTGTACCGAAGCTCCCAATCCTGCTTTGGTGGCTGAAAAACGAAAACAGTTGGAAAAGAGATTAAGTGAGTGGGAAATGAAGGCTAACCCCGGCTCCCAGTTAAACGACTAACGGCTCCTGTGGTGGGACAGACAGGGGCTGAGACAAATCAATGTCCCTCAGCTTTAAACCTCATAGTCAACTCACAAGCATGCACCAGCACTGAACAATCAGACAGTAGCCCCCCATTCAAATTCCCTAAAGGACTCATCGGTACAAAAAGTACAGCTTGTGTGAACATAAAAGATCAAGAAGTTACCTGCTTGCTCGACACAGGCTCACAAGTAACAACTATTCCACAGTCATTTTATGAACGACATCTCTCAGAGCAGGAGATTAAGCCACTCCATGACCTCTTACAGGTAGAAGGAGCAGCAGGACAGTCTGTCCCCTACTTGGGGTACATTGAACTAGCTATAACTTTCCCAAAAGAGTTTGTTGGTGCGCTAATTGAAGTAAACACACTTGCATTAGTGGTCCCAAATCTTAACACCATTACAGAACCCCTTGTGCTTATAGGCACCAACACCCTTGATGTCCTTTACAACATCTGTTCCGAATCTGGGGTTAAACATCAGCCTATCCCACACGGCTATCGAGCAGTCCTTAAAGTACTTGAAGTTAGACACAACCAGACAACTCATCCTGAGCCCCAAGGTGTTGTGAAATTACTGGGTAAGAGTGCTCAATTTGTTCCAGCTGGCAAAACTGTCGTACTTGAGGGGGTTTCCCCCGTTAATGGATTCCAGAATGGGAAATCTGTCCTGATCGAACACCCAAACTTGCCCTCCTTGCCTGGTGGGTTGCTTGTAAAGGCCATTCTGGTTGATCTTCCCCTCCGGCGACCCTATAAGTTACCAGTCATAATTTGTAATGAGTCTGATCATGATGTTGTCATTCCCCCAAAGGGCACAATAGCCCAAATGCATACCTACCAGACCATCTTGTTAAAGCAGCACAATGCAGAGTCAGCTGAGCCATCCCAAAAGACGGCGAAAGCAGAGTCCTCCCGAAAGTCCACTCTGAGCTTCAATTTCGGCGAGTCCCCTATCCCACCTCTGTGGAAAGAACGCATCACAGAGAAACTAAATAAAATGCATGACGTGTTTGCAAAACATGATGCAGATTTTGGGCGAACAGACAAAGTAACACATCATATAAAACTCTCAGACGACACACCTTTCAAACAGCGCGCATGACCAATTCACCCTCAGGATATTGAGGCCGTTCGAAACCACATCCAGGAGCTCCTTGATGCAGGAGTCATCCGAGATTCAGAGTCTCCATTTTCATCACCAATCGTGGTTGTGAGAAAGAAAAATGGCCAAGTCCGCCTATGCATAGATTATAGACGGTTGAATCTCCAGACCATAAAGGATGCGTATTCTCTCCCAAAGCTAGAGGACACATTCTGTGCACTTAATGGCTCTCAGTGGTTTTCTGTCCTCGATTTAAAATCTGGCTTCTACCAGATAGAGGTTGAAGAGGCAGATAAGCCAAAAACAGCTTTCGTGTGCCCACTCGGCTTCTGGGAGTTCAATAGGATGCCTCAAGGAGTGACTAACGCACCTAGTACGTTCCAAAGGCTAATGGAGAAATGCATGGGGGACATGCACTTGAAAGAGGTACTGGTCTTTCTTGATGACCTGATCATATTCTCCAAGACCCTTGAAGAACACGAGGAGAGGTTGATAAAGGTGCTATCCCGTCTCAAAGAATTTGGCCTCAAACTTTCCCCAGAAAAGTGTGTCTTCTTTCAGACATCAGTCCGATACCTTGGTCATGTGGTGTCTAGAAATGGAGTACAAACTGACCCAGAAAAAACTGCTGCTCTCAAGACTTGGCCCGTCCCTAAGAGTCTGCGAGAATTAAGATCTTTCCTCGGGTTCGCTGGGTACTATAGGAGATTTGTTAAAGGTTACTCCAATATTGTAAAGCCCCTCCATGAGCTAACCTCTGGCTACCCACCTTCCCAAAAGAGAGCTAAAGTGACAAAAAGGCCAGAGTACAGAGACCCAAAAGAGCCCTTTGGGGAACGATGGACCCCTGCTTGCCAACAAGCATTTGAGACTGTAATCGAAAAACTTACCACCGCCCCTGTGCTAGGTTTTGCAGATCCTCAGAAACCTTATGTACTGCACACTGACGCCAGCACCACTGGACTTGGTGCAGTTTTGTATCAAGAACAGGAGGGCCAGTTGAGAGCAATTGGATATGCGAGCAGAGGGCTATCACGGAGTGAAAGTCGTTACCCGGCGCATAAATTGGAATTTTTAGCGTTGAAGTGGTCAGTCACTGAAAAGTTTGCCGATTATCTATATGGTAATCAGTTCACTGTTGTAACTGACAGTAATCCACTAACTTACATATTGACCTCAGCTAAACTGGATGTGACGAGCTACAGATGGCTGGCAGCACTGTCCACATTCTCGTTCAAGCTTCTCTACCAACCTGGGAAACAAAACGGTGATGCTGATGGTCTGTCACGCAGGCCACACGGAACCTTGGAGGATGACCCAAAGTCACAGAAAGAGAGGGAACGCATTTTCCAGTTCACCAAAGACCATCTCTCTGACTCAGATAATGCCAATGCTGTTAATGAGGAAGTCATACAAGCAATCTGTGAAAGACAACTTATTTACAGCACCCATGTTGATGACAGTAACACTGGAAACGTTGTTTTAGTCGAATGCCTTGCAGTCTCTGCGGATGCGGTGCCCCAATGCTATCAACAAGCAGACCAGTCTGGTGAACTTTCCACCGTCCCTCACTTGTCTGAAGCAGAACTGGTGGATAGACAAAGAGCCGACCAGTGTATAAAACACGTCATTTCCCAAATCGAGACAGGTGACACACCGCCCCCTACCTTGCGAAATGAACTTCCTGATCTTCCTCTCTTTTTAAGAGAATTAAGCCGCCTTGAACTTGTGAATAATGTCTTGTACAGACGACGCCAAGAAGGTCCCAAAATAACTTACCAGCTTGTCCTCCCAGCTGAGCTTCGTGGCGCAGTTTTGACTAGCCTTCATGACCATATGGGTCATATGGGAGTTGACCGCACATTGGACCTTATTCGGACCAGGTTCTATTGGCCAAGGATGGCTGTGGATGTGGAGAGAAAGGTGAGGACTTGTGGCAGGTGTGTGCGGAGGAAAGCACTTCCAGAGAGAGCTGCACCCCTAATAAATATCAAGACCACAAGACCCCTTGAACTTCTATGTATGGATTTCCTTTCCCTTGAACCTGACAGAAATGGAACTAAAGACATCCTTGTGATCACGGATCACTTTACGAAATTTGCAGTAGCCATTCCCACTCCCAACCAAAAGGCCCGTACAGTGGCAAAGTGTTTGTGGGAGAACTTTATGGTGCACTATGGAATGCCAGAAAAATTACACAGTGACCAGGGACCAGATTTTGAATCCCGCATGATAAAGGAACTCTGTCAAGTGGCCGGCATAAAAAAAGTGAGGACAACACCCTACCATCCCAGGGGCAACCTGGGTGACGGGGTTCACACCTTATGAGCTGATGTTCGGGCGCCAGCCCCGCCTACCAGTTGATCTGGCATTCGGACTACCGCTGCATGGCAAGCAACACACGTCACACTCCGAATATGTGCAGAACCTTAAATCACGGCTTGAAGAGAGCTACAAGTTAGCCATAACTAATGCTGCAAAGACTGCACACAAGAACAAAACACGGTTCGACAGACGAGTGATCGCCTCAGACTTGGAGCCTGGAGACCGAGTGCTAGTCCGGAACGTTCGCATTCGGGGGAAGCATAAGATCTCAGACAGGTGGGAGTCTACCGTCCACGTAGTAGTGAACAGGGCAGGTACCCTACCTGTCTATACTGTCAAGCCCGAACTCAGTGATGGTCCATTAAGAACCCTGCACAGGGACTTACTCCTCCCATGTGGATTCCTACCTATAGAGAAAAGCAGCAAGTCTGTCAAGCAACCTACAAAGCGCAGAATAGCAACTCGTGCAAATCCTGTTCTGGATGCTGACGCTTCAGAGGAGGACGAGGATGAATTCATCCCAGTCCACTGGTTCAGTGAGGTCTCAAATGTGTTCATCCCCACAGTCCATGAAGGTCTAGCACAGCCCAAAAAATTCTTGTCTGATGAACAACATAGGCAGTATACTGTATCTCCAGGTCCCTGTTCTGTCGAGAGCCCAGTAAATGCCCAGGCCGTAGATTGCCCCCCTGAACTATCTGGTCCATCAGATATGTCTACCAATGCCCCAGTCAGTCCTCTGAGGTCCAGTAGACCTACCAACCATTGCAGTAATACAGAACACTTACCTATTGAAAGCACCGCCCCAATCGACCAAGTACCTGAAACTGACCCCATTAAAAGTAACTTGCCTGATACCCACTTACCTGAAGTACATCCTGTGGAGAAAGAGACCATGCTTGATGCTGTCAATGACATCTGTAATGAACAGCAGTCTGTGTCTTCTGACATATCAGAGCGTGAGGAGGAAGTAGACAGAACAAAGACTGAGAAGTCTGTGGAAGGAGAAAAACCGGAATTGGATGGAACTGAATCCAGAGAGGAAACAGAGAGAATGACAGTCACAGATGCTCCTGTCCGGAAATCAAAAAGGGAACGTCAACCACCAAGGCGACTGGATTATACTGAACTCGGAAGCCCATTGGTCACAGTTGTTAAGTCATTTCTCCAGGGGTTGACCACTGTGTTGTCCGATGTTTTGAATGAAGATCAAATAGCCTCTGCACCTTCCCTCCCATACCCCTCTCCGATAAAGCACATTTGAGCTCTTCCATGTACAGGGACGTACATGAGTTCAGGAGGGGAGAGTGTAACCAGGTCTTAGAACGAGGTCTTGGCATAATAATCCCTTTCCTAAAGTTAATTGAGTCTTGGGATAAATGGTTAAGTTAATTAATCAAAGTACATTTTCTATGTATAAAGAGAAAAAAAACAGTTAAGTGATGACAATAAATAAATAAATATGTGGTTGTTAAAAAGGTAGGTTTAGGAAAAAACGCCATCCACAATAAGTGATCAAATGCATAAAAAAAAAAAAAGATAGAAAAAAGAGTGATTTTTCCCCTGAAAAACTGTTCGCACTACAATTCCCATGCTCCTTTTGTGAGGAGCTGACCAATCACTGAGCTCTAAAACTTCAGGCAATCGAGCTCTGCCTTCCCTTACTGTTAACTACTTCCTGATTGAAAGACTTCATGGCTGTCTCGTTACCTAGCTGAATTCCGAGTCAATTACCATCCTTAGGAGAGCGCGATTAGCAGACAGCTGCCGCTGATCGGACAACCTTAAAGAGACCCACTCATTGACTCAACGGTCAGGTTTTTTTGCCAGATTCATTCCAGTGATGCGCATGGATCGGAAGTCATGCCCGACCTGGGGTTGAAGCCTTCCGATCGGATTTGAATTGGATGTTCATACCTTGAAACCCCAAAAGATTCCCAGTGTACATTGGGTGGCGAGCCACGGACCCACAAGCAAAAGTCTTTGCGCAGTCTCACTTTCCTTTCTTCATGGATTGTGTGGTAGGATCCACAAGCACTGACATACTGATACCGTAACAGATACTGGTACTGTTGTGACACTGATTTAATCAAAAGAAAAAAAGGGCCCCAACGAGCAATAGAACTATTTTTGAAACTGGGTTTATTTTTTTTGTTTTAAGGGAACCTTATGCCGGCTTTATTATTTTATTTTATTATTATTTTTCTGAATTAAATTGTTACACTGTTGTTATTGTTCTTGTTGTTAAACAAAGAGTGATCACAACACAAATGACTGTTTCTGTCTTTATTGGTGTCAAACCACTGGCTCTTAAAGACTTAGCATCTTCTGTTACTGGTCCAAGTACTGTTAAAGATAACTATTTCTGTTACTCTGTTACTCTATCGTAAAGAGGGTTACAAGAAGTTATTAGAATTGCATATAAAGACAGTATGTGCAGCTATAGACAGGCTCAAGAAACTGCTAGAATCAAGCATCTTCAATGATAGCAAGAAACCAAAACAATCCCAGGTTCTTATTTAGTACAGTGGCTCGCCTAACTAAACCTAAGATGCCCGCAGAGAGTATCCCATCACAGTTTAGAAGTGAAGACTTTAAGGACTTCTTTAATGAAAAAATCGATAGTATCAGGAAGAAAATAATGGATGTTCAACCTCTAATAGTTTCTTATGCTCTAGATCAGCCTAAAGCTTCACATGTAGATTTTCAGTGCTTTAAAGGTATAGGACAGGAAGAGCTGTATAAACTTATCACCTCAGCTAAATCAACAACGTGCTTGTTAGACCCAATCCCAACCAGATTTTTAAAAGACGTGATGCATACGGTTGGAAAGCCACTTCTAAACATTATTGATTCCTTATTATATTTACAGTAGGTTGATAAGTTGGCAGTAATTAAGCTGCTTCTTAAAAAAAAAAACTAATTTGGACGCGGATGAAATAACAAATTATAGACCGATTTCAAACCTTCCGTTTATATCAAAAATATTAGAAAAGTAATATCAGCTCAAATATGCACATTCTAGCAGGAAAACAACATCCTTGAAGAATTTCAGTCAGGTTCCAGGCCCCATCATAGTACAGAAACTGCACTAGTTAAGATTGCAAACGACTTGTTTTTAGCTTCAAACCAAGGCTGCATCTCAATACTAGTCTTACTTGATCTTAGTGCTGCATTCAACACTATAGATCATAATATTCTCATAGATCACTTACAAAATTAAATAGGTATTCAGGGACAGGCATTAAAATGGTTTAGATTATACCTGTCCGATCGATACCATTTGTAGATCTAAATGGAGAACCGTCTGGTGTAATGCCAGTAAAATGTGGGATCCCACAAGGGTCAGTTTTAGGACCACTTCTGTTCTCAATATACATGCTTCCCTTGGGTAACTAAATTAGAAGACATGGGATTAGTTTCTATTGTTATGCTGATGATACCCAATTTATATATCTCAACACAGTAAGTATTTTACAATTAAGAAAAATAGACAGTTTCTCCTGCTGACTTCCAGTTCTTCATATCATAACACGTGTGCAATGTCACACAGTTACACAGGGTTACCAATTGAGGTCAAATTTTTTTGTCTGATTATAAGATATGTTTTTTTATGCTTTGTGACAATATACACACCAATCAACCATAACATTAAACCCATTAACATTAACACCACTGTTCTGACTCCACATGCCCTCTGAAGGTGTGATGTGCTAACTGGCACCTGGACATCTGCAGCAGATCCTTTAATTGTTGTAAGTTGTCGGGTGAGTCCTGCATGCATCAGACTTTTTTCACCACATCCTATACTGTAGATGCTCAATAAGATTGAAATCTGGGGAATTTGGAGGCCAGATCAACAGCCTATCATAGCCAGCATTTCTTTTAAGCAATTTGTGCTACATTATGTTTTCTGTGAGATAAGACCGGACAGGTGAGAATTTGGTCCCTGTAGGAATAGATGAGCCTTGGGTGCCAATGATCCTGTGTTATTAATATGGCTGATCGGGGTAAATTGTGTATTTAAGTATGTAAGTATTGTACGATTAAAATGAGATTTTTCACATAGAAAAAGTCACATAGAGACCAAATAATTATCCTCAAACAGTATATTTCCCACCAAAATTTAAATATACTATGTACAAATTAATCAGAAGCTGAGTTTCTGTTTTATAGTTCCATGTCAAATCAGATGTGTGTCAATGCTCTGGCATCCATAAAACTGGAACGGGTGAGCGACTTGTGGTGCGTCCTTCCTCTCCTATTGCGTTTTCGATCTTGGACAGGATAGAGTTCTTAAACTTTCGCCTGAAATCATTGCCCATGAAAACATAGAGAATTGGATTGAGGAAGCTATTAGCTGAAGCGATTGAGGTTCCAATCTTGAGCCCTAAGGTAATAGTTTCGATGGGGAAGCCTTGATTCAGCTCAGCCAGCACAAATGTGTGATATGGCAGCCAGCAGAGAAAAAAAGTCCCAATGAGAGCTGTCATGATTTTGAATGGCTTTGAAGACTTTGCCATTTGGTTGCTTTTCAGTTTAAAGATGATGATTGAGTAGCAGACAATGATGATCAAGAATGGCATCAAGAACCCAAAAATGAACCGACAGATCGATATAGAATTGTGAGTGTCATGGCTATTGTAATTATTGTGGCAGAGGGTTCTGCCTAGTTGGTCTTGAATGTCACGAAAAATAAGGGACGGAACACTCAATGAGACAGAAAAAACCCATGCAAGGAAAACTATCAAAGAAGCTTTCTTTATGGTGCGCTGGTTTTTTGCCCAAACAGGGAAGATGACAGCTATGCAACGATCCACACTGATGATGACGAGAAGAAAGATGCTGCTGAACATGTTGAGGAACATCACGAAGGAGGTAAACTTGCACATGAATTGTCCAAAGGTCCAGTCAGATGTGGCTAGGTACAAGGTATTAAGTGGCAAAGTGGCACAAAATATGAAATCAGAAATAGCCAGACTTAGGTACCAGCTGGTGTTAACAGTTTTCTTCATCTTAAAACCTGCGATCCAGATCACCACACCGTTTCCCACAAGCCCAAGCACAATGATGACCACATTCACAACCAGCAGCAACATGCACAGAATCTCCTCAGAGCAAATGTCCTCTACATGGTGTGACAGGTTCGTTGACGACACGTTATCATTTGTGTCATTTTCATAGTCTGTGTAGTTCCATTGGTAATCAAACTTGAAATCGGTCATGTCAGTGGCTAAAATCCTGCTTTTTCCCCTGTGGAAACAAAAATAGTGCTTTAGCTGTATGTACTTATTACAGCAGGAGTTAGGGCAAGCTCTTCTTTAGCCTATACAGTATGTATGTTTTTTTTTTATCATTACACTTACAATTTTTATTAATTTCATTATTTAATTATTATTATCACAGAATATCCTGAGAAAAGTATTTTCTTGTTGGGGTTTCCAACATCTTGCATGCTAGAATTTTTCATTTTCCCAAGTTTGTTCATTATTTTTATTTTGTCCTCATGTTTAATACACACTTAAATCAGTAAACATAAAACACATTTTAGAATAAAAATAAATTCCATCAAAATTAGTTAAATTCACCTTGTTTCAGATACCGTATCTTCACCACAAATTCTTTTTACTCATTTTAATTATACCACAGCAGTTGTAAAATAATAAATATTCAAAAATCACAGATGATTTTTCTATAACAGCATCTTTAGCTTTATTTGTATTTTGAATAACTTTTTTTTTCATGCAGTCATTGCAATGCATTACGGTTTCTACAGCAACAAAGGGCTTTGTATGCTGCACATAATCTCAGCCTAATAATAAATAGTATTTAAATTAGGAGACACTGTAAGTGACCTCTAGAGGTCACTATAGGTAATTCTTTCAGAGTCAGTTTATTCATGTGAACCCATGAATATAAACTCAGGAACCTGTATAACCTCTCAACAGTTTCATGGTTTAGATTTCCTTTGTCCAAGAAGCTCAGCACAAATGTAAGTAAACTTAGTTTGTGTAATTCTAGTGCTGTGCATTGTAAAATTGTTTAAGTTGCTCTGCCTCATGTTCACATTTGTGTGCTGTTTAGCCCAGAGCCTTTAAAGCTAACTTCTACCTCAGGAAGCAGCAAGTTTAAAGTTTGCACCCTTAGTGAGCGAAGCGAGGTGTGTGTGTGGTTTTTTATTTTTATTTTTTATTCCATGTTTAAGCAGGGAAAATATTTAATGATGTTTCTGGAATTTGTTTTGTTGTGTCTCTTACAAGAAAGGTTTGTGTGTTTATATTGTTTAAATACTTTAGCTTTAAGGTTCATGTAATGTGCATAGCATATGTATAAATGCATGATGATGTACTGTAGAGATGTAAAGGTTTTATTTGTAAATTTGAGTTGTGCTAAAGGCGAATTTAACCAGCTATTTATTTGTTTATTTTTAGTTTTCACAGTGCTTACGCTGGTTGCAGAATAATAAAATCAACTGCACCCGTTAAGAGACTCTCTGCCTTGTATTTAGAAGACAAGGGCTGCAACAGACACTTTTGCTTCGTAATACTTAAGCATTTCTATAGAAACAAATTACACATTGCATAATTATGTTCCATCTAAACATATAAAAAACACCTAAGTAAAGGTACAGTAGATATGATTAAATTTTTTAAAGAGGTATTTATTTAGCCATTTAGAAAGTACTTCAGATTTCAGACATGGAGATGTAACTTTCTGACTTTAATAAGTTCTTAAAGATTGATTCAGAATATACAAGTATGCAATAAATAAGAAGAATATTCTTTAAAATGCACAGTGATACTGTTATAGTCTTGGCCTATAGTCCTACATCTATCTATATAAAATATTTTTTGAAAATAAAAGAGCTAACTTACAAAAAAAGATGCAAGCTTTTTACAGAATCTCCTGAATCTCCAGAATCTCTTTTGGGTTTGGGTATCCAACATCTTGTTTGTTTTAACACTTTGTTCGGTGACCATTCCATTTGCATACTCATTAATATTCATTAGTGTCTGCCAAAGATTGGCGTGTACACAGGATCAGATCACAGGATTAGATTTTAACCTCCAATCCTGGAAGTGTGAGACAACAGACAATACTTTTCCAGAATTAAACTGTCTGACAAAGGTATATAATTGGGTTTATCTACAATTTTACTCAACAAGTTACACTTTAATCCAAAATTAAATGTGAACTGAGGAATATCAACTGAAAAAAGCAGATCTGTCTCATTCTTCAATAAAACACTTATATAGTCCTAATTTCAGTTTAAGACTGTACACTTGATAAGTCCTTAAATACAGTACAAACATTTATTTAAGTGAGTGAAGACTTGCTAAATGTTTTTCATTTAATTATACCTGGCAAATATGGATATTGAAGTGTTATTAACCACAGGGTAATAACAGCAATTATAGATTAATGTAAAAAGTAAGAAAACATTCTGACCTTCATTAAAAACAGTAAAAGTAAAATCACTTACTCAACCAGGAGATCAGACTGTGTGTGTCATGCTGCTTTTTGACAACTCTGCTGTGTGAGCTTTTAATCTGGACCTAAGTGTCATGTGTCACCTCTTATGAAATTACTTCTACAAACTCCCCTCTACAGTGTCATTTTTTTTCCACATCAGCAATTTCCTTTAATTTTACTTCCGTTTAAATCCTAGACAATAGTGAACAAGAACATATACTCTTATAGCAGCAAATCCTACAGTTGGAAACATTTTCTTGTTAGATGAACATCTTGTTTAAAAGTGACTTTTGAAAAAAAAAGTTTCTCTTAAATGGCTTTTACTTTAAAACACTGCCTATATTTGGCAGGTTTTTACTCTCATTTTCAGTCCTGTACTTGACCAGTTTAAGAGGAATGTTTTTGTTCTGACCTATGAATCATTTAAGAATAAAAAAGCATCTACAGTAACTCTAGGCATTAATATCCTCGTGACGCTGAATCTTGTGTGGTTGAACCAGACGAGAGAGGAAATGATGCTGCTGATGTTATAATATATAAAAAAAAACAGTTTTAACTTGTTCTTCCTTATAAAACCTATAGTTCATGCATTATGGCATCCCTAAATTCACTTTGCAGGAGAATATTTTCCTAGCAAATCAAAACGCAGGGACCAGAAACATCTGTGGATTTTTTTTTCCTTTTTAACCCACTGAAGTTTGAAACATAATAGGGGATTTCCCACCCATTTTGAGGATTTCTTTATTTTAATCGGCATCATTTAATCTGATTTAATATTAAGGGATCGTGAGGGACTCAAGACTTTTATGCAGTACTTTACACTAGAAAGTTTAATAACAAATAAAAAAATTCTAAAACCTAAAATGTTTAAATAACCTTTTTAATAAGGAAAAGTTAGCCAGCATAACTGATCTAAATAGTTAAATGATTATTTTTGACCTGACGATATTTGCACATTTTGCATAGACGCTTCATAATAAATGA
Source organism: Clarias gariepinus (assembly GCF_024256425.1). Taxonomy (NCBI): domain Eukaryota; kingdom Metazoa; phylum Chordata; class Actinopteri; order Siluriformes; family Clariidae; genus Clarias; species Clarias gariepinus. The sequence continues at coordinate 10,312,796 of NC_071120.1, forward strand.
CTTATTCTTTTCCTTAACACCGTTAATTCTGGAATCCCTGAATTTTCTTTGCATAAGTACATTATCCTAGCCAGTCAGAAAACAGGGACTGGAAATGTCTGAGGGGAATGTTTTTTTCTTTTTTCTTTAAGCAACTCAAATTTGGCATGTAACAAGGCATTTACCACCCATTTTGAGACATTGCCAGTGTGCATTTCTGACTAACAAGACAAGCAGATAAAAGGTATCAATTCAATTCAATTTAATTTTATTTATATAGCGCTTTTAACAATGGTGATTGTCTCAAAGCAGCTTCACAAAGATGAAAGAAATTCACAAAAAATAAAAAATAAAATAAAAAAATAATAATAATAAATTGTGTATGTGTGAGAAAAGTGTCTCTAGATAATAACGAGATGAATGAATGAAATTTCTCTGATGAGCAAGCCAAGGGTGACGGCGACAGTGGCAAGGAAAAACTCCCTGAGATGGCAATAGGCAGAAACCTTGAGAGGAACCAGACTCAACAGGGAACCCATCCTCATTTGGGTGATAACAGATAGAGATAATATAACACCATGTGTGTTATGCAGCTGAGAGTACAATATAAACAGAAATTATTTAAATTAACACGAAGTCCAGTTCAGCATAGGGATGAGTCAGTAGGTGCAGATGGGGTCTGGATCACTGGGAGCACAGGAGCAGGATGTGTAGCTCGAATCATAATAAGGCAGAATTCAGCTGGAGCTGGTCCTTCTCTGGATGCCTCAGGATCCTCACAGGGTTGGCCTTTATCTACTGAAGCTGGTACAATCTCCAGATGCCTCGGGATGGGTAGAAAAGTACAGAACAGATGGAAAGAATTAGCGTAGTTGCCATTCAGAATAGATGTACTGAAGTATGAAGTTATGGGATGAGTTACGCGTATGCTAGATTAAAGAGATGCGTCTTAAGTCTACTTTTAAACTGGGAAATTGTGTCTGAGCCCCGAACACTGTCTGGAAGGCTATTCCAAAGTTTTGGAGCTAAATATGAAAAAGCCCTACCCCCTTTTGTAGATTTTGAAATTCTGGGAACTACCAGAAGTCCAGAGTTTTGTGATCTTAAGAAGCGTGGTGGATTATAGCGTTTTAGAAGACTGGTTAGGTATGTGGGAGCTAAACCATTTAAAGCCTTGTATGTAAGTAATACTATTTTGTAATTAATTCTAAACTGAACAGGTAGCCAGTGCAGGGATGATAATATTGGGGTTATATGATCATATTTTCTGGATCTGGTGAGAACCCTGGCGGCTGCATTTTGGACTAACTGAAGCTTGTTTATTGAGGATGCAGGACAACCACCTAGTAATGCATTACAATAGTCCAGTCTGGAGGTCATGAATGCATGAACTAGCTTTTCTGCATCAGATACGGATAGGATACTCCTAAGATATTTCTAAGATGGAAAAAGGCTGTTTTTGTGATATTGGAAATATGATTTTCAAAGGACAAGTTACTGTCTAATATTACGCCCAGGTCTTTTACTGTTGAGCTAGTAGTAACAGTACATCCTTCTAAACGCAGGCTGAATTGTGAAAGCTGTTGTGTGCGGGTTTTTGGGCCGATGAGTAATATCTCTATCTTGTCTGAGTTTAGTAAAAGGAAGTTATTGGTCATCCAATCTTTTATGTCCTGGACACACTTGGTTAATCTAGACAATTTAGGTATTTCGTCTGGTTTTGTTGAGATATATAATTGGGTATCATCAGCATAACAATGGAAACTAATCCCATGTCTTCTAATGATGTTACCCAGGGGAAGCATGTATATTGAGAACAGCAGAGTTCCTAAAACTGACCCTTGTGGGACCCCATATTTCACTGGAATTACACCAGACAGTTCTCCATTTAGGTCTACAAAATGGTATCGATCAGACAAGTATGATCTAAACCATTTTAATGCCTGTCCCTGAATACCTATGTGATTTTGTAAGCGATCTATGAGAATGTTATGATCTATAGTGTCGAATGCAGCACTAAGATCAAGCAAGACTAGAATTGAGGTGCAGCCTTGGTCCGAAGCTAAAAACAAGTCGTTTGCAATCTTAACTAGTGCAGTTTCTGTACTATGATGGGGCCAGAAACCTGACTGAAATTCTTCAAGGATGTTGTTTTCCTGCAAAAATGTGTATATTTGAGCTGATACTACTTTTTCTAATATTTTTGATATAAAGGGGAGGTTTGAAATCGGTCTATAATTTGTTATTTCATTTGTGTCCAAATTAGATTTTTTAAGGAGCGGCTTAATAACTGCAAACTTGAAAGGTTTAGGGACGTAACCTAGATATAATGAAGAATTAATAATGTTTAAAAGTGGCTCTCCAACCATATGCATCACTTCTTTCAAAAATCTGGTTGGGATTGGGTCTAACAGGCACGTTGCTGATTTAGCTGAGGTGATAAGTTTATAAAGCTCTTCCTGTCCTACACCTGTAAAGCACTGAAAAACTAAATGTGAAACTTTAGGTTGAACTAGATCATGAGATGCTATTAGAGGTTGAACTTCCGTTATTTTCTTCCTTATGCTATCGATTTTTTCCTTAAAGAAGTCCATAAAATCTTCACTACTAAAATGTTGTGGAGTACTCTCTGCAGGCATCTTAGGTTTTGTTAGGCTAAATAAGAACTTGGGATTGTTTTGATTTCTTGCTATCAGTTGGCTAAGATGCTCGGTCCTAGCAGTTTTTAGAGCCTGTCTATAGCTGCACATACTGTCTTTAAACGCAATTCGAAAAACTTCTAATTTAGTTTTTCTCCATTTTTGCTCAAGGTTACGGGTTGCTCTCTTTAGGGCGCGAGTATGACTATTGTACCAAGGAGCAAGTGTTTTATCTCTAACTTTTTTTAATCTGATGGGAGCAACAGTGTCTAATGTTCTGGTAAAAATAGTACCCATGCTGCTAGTCATTTCATCCAGATCGTCTGCATTTAGGGGTCTAATCAGAATTTGGGACAGATCCGGCAGATTACTTGTGAATCTGTCTTTAGTAGTCGGAATCATATTTCTAACAAATCGATAACGTGGGGAGACACAGCTAATCTGTTCTACGGGTAGAGTATATATCAAGAGGTGATGATCTGTTATATCATTAGTCAATCAGGTTATTGTGTATATATTTAAGGGATTTTACTTACAATCCATAAGGTTTAGTGATTAAAAGGTTATAACATAACTATAATATATGGTATGATCTGCTATTGAAGCTAGTGTAGTGTTCTACCAGGCATCAGTGTACACCACTACTATCCTTGCCACCCTTAGACCTAATGTGGGGTCATTACAGAGTTTATAAATGTAAGGACAAATTCCCTTACACAATGACAAAAAAATCTAATAGAAGGCCTTTGCAATAGAGAAGAGGATGTTTTACTCCATGTTAATGAGATATTTTGTCTTTTTTGATTGGCCAGTTCTGGTTTAATTTATCGTTAAACATCACCTCATTTCTTAAGACAACTAAGAAGACTAGGCCTGCAATAGGTCCAAATAAGCCGACCTTAGATGTCCCAACTTCCTGTGTGTGTGTGTGTGTGTGTACTGAGGGTTCTGCCTGCAATCAACCAAGGCTTTTAGTTCTTCTTATCTTAAAACAACTTTCTGCATAGCCTGACAAAAGCCTGACTTAATTTATCAGACTTATTGGAGCCTGTCGAGCCTGTCTTATTGGAATGTATTTATTTCACTTTTATACCATGGCGCTTAGTAAAAAAATATATTATTAAAATATTTTATTATTATTTTTCCCCCTTCCCCTGAGTGGCAAGGTGGCTTAGTGGCTAGCACTGTCGCCTTGCACCTTCAGGATTTGGGTTCGATTCACACTCTGTGTGTTTGGAGTTTGCATGTTCTTCCCGTGCTTAATGGGTTTCCTATGGGTATTTCCTATGATTTTCTCCCACATTCCAAAGATATGCAGATTAGGCTAATTAGTGTTTCCAAATTGCCTGTAGTGTCTGGTGTCTAGTGGGTTCAATAAAGTAGAAAGCAGAACTTGCAGTACTGCCTTCCACGACTGAAGTTTATGCTGTCAATTGCTAATGATTGTCATTGATTAAGTACCAGAGCACACTTACAGTGCTATTTTTCACACTAAAATGATTGAGCTCTTTAAACTAATTTTAATGTTACACAAAGATAACCCAAGTACAGTTTTTAAATCATGATTTCAAGGAGAGAAAAGCTGTCCAAGCCAATCTGACCCTTTGTGAAAAATAATTGATTAACTAAATTTTTTGGACAGCTAGGTTAAATTTCACTTTCACAACCAGGCCTGATTATTGCCAGACATGTTGAATCAAGAAATCACTTTAATAAAACTGGTTTGACAAAGTAAAGCATGCTAAAAGATCTCTAAAAGCAGCACATCTTTTACTTTTTAATTATTTTGTTTCACATCAGAAACAAAATAATTGACAAGTATCAGTCTGGAAAGGGTTACCAAGCCGTTTCCAAAGCGTTGAGACTCCAGTGAACCATGGTGAGAGCCGTTATCCACAAATAGAGAAAGCTTGGTGAATTAACCTTTCCAGGAGTGCCAATATTACTCGAACAGCACAATGTGACTCATCCAGGAGATCATAAAAGTACACAGAACATCAACTAAAGAACTGCAGGCTTCACTTGCCCAGTTAAGGAAAGTGTTCATGATTCATGAACATCTACAGCAGAGTTTCAAAGCAAAAACTACTGCTGACCAAAAACAACACAAAAGGTGTCACATTTGCCAAAAAACATCATGATTTTTGAGAAAATATTCTGTGGACTGATGAGACAAAAGTTTAACTTTTTTGGAAGATGTGTGTCCTGATACATCTGCTGTAAAACTAAAAGCATTTCACAAAAGGAACATAATACAGTACTGTCATGATCCATGCTGTCAGTTTCACCACATGCTCATGTTTTCCCTAGCTCATCATGTGCCCTTTTCCATGCCCCTGTTTCCACCCATCTGTTCACCTTTCGTATTCCATGCTGATTACTCCAGTAGTTAAGCATGTGCCACGCAAAATGTTTTAAAATTGTGGTACTGTAGGAGCAAGCATATTTTATTGTTCTATCATAAATGCCTTGATATGGGGGTGTGGGCTTAATTTTTTTTTCTCATTCAGTTTTTTTTTTATATTATGCAAAAAAAAAGTTGTAAATTAATCAAATATCACTTTAATTTCGTATTCATGCAGGATCATTTTAAAAATTAGGAGAATATTTTGTATTAAATCCAGACACAGCGCCGTATCCTGTTATCCCTCACACGTTAAATTATGAGGGAAATCAGTCAGAAATATACACAAAATCATGTACATTATTTTGTGTATTTAAAGGGGAAAACACATTTCGCATTAAATCTATATGTAGCTGTATGTGTAACAAAGATGCACTTACACAGGATAGTAAGTATAAGGATTAGCAATGTTTATTTTCAGATTAAACAGCAATTAACAGCAGTTTCAAGAGATGCAGTGTTATATACTGTCATGCACCTACCTGAGTAGACCAGAAGACGTAGCTTTAGCGGTTAGCCCTTTGTAGCGTGGAATGGTAAACCCAAACGCGGAAGCAAGCGAGTAGGCAGGATAACCAGGCAATTTAGTCTAAGGACTCTCACAGAAGGGAAGGGAAAAACACAAATTTAATAAATAAACCCAAGAAAGTGAGTACTCACTAATTGGCAGAGAAACGATCTGAACTGACATGGGCAAACTCAATGACTGAGTGATGTGAAGCGCCATCTTGTTTCCTTTTATGCTTCCTGTTTTGCGATCGTACTACTTCCGGGGCCTAGTGCCGGTCGCGGTGCGGTTGTGTGTGACATATACCGTAAGTCTTTATTCAAAAGTTACTTGTAAGTTGAGTAAATGAAGTTGGTTGAGATTCCCTTTCCTGTTCCTTTGTGGAAACAACGACTGGTGAGAAGTTTGTGCTTGAGAAACCTGGGAGCGATGGTAAACACACACCATGAAGCAGCGGAGATGAGACGAGGAAAACAGACTTGGAATAGTTCTGGGAAACAAAGAATACAGGTAAGTAGCACGGTAAACATACACTTTTTACGTGTGATCTTGGAGATTCGGTCCACTTTATCTAATACAAGCCCGGACAATTAGTGCAGCATAGTGTGTGCTTTTATGGGCGTGCATTAATTGACTTCAAGTGGCGATGGTTATTATCATGGAGATAAAGGGTGTTGTGTTTGGCTGGTATCGGAGCCTGGCCCGACTGTGACAATATGTCATTCACAAAAATGCTTGACTTAAATCTCAGTTATATTGCAGCACTAAGTAATAGTGTGTAACCTCCCCACAGATGGAGACCATGAGTCCTCATCTGTTAAATTTTTGAGGACAACCTTTTTTTTCATCCCAGAATATATGAAATATTTTGCTGCAAGGATCTACCTTTAACATGCAAGCATTTACCTGTCAAACAATACACAACTTATCAGCCACTCTCCCCTGAGTCTGTGTCACAGATTTTATACCCTATATGTTTTGCTGCAAGGATCTACCTTTAACAAGCAAGCATCAACCTGTCAAACAATACACAACTTATCAGCCTCTCTCCTCTGAGTCTGTGCCACAGATTTTATACCTTATATGTTTGTAAACATAGAAAGATAACATTAAGGGCTGTAAATTGTCAACATAGACTCACAGATTTTGCATGCTGCTGCAGAGTACTGTATATGACCACAAAAGTTGACCTCGGTGTCCCACCACATAAACTTTGAAACACTCAAGGTGATAGTAAAGTCAAGACTTTTCAGCTTTAACTTAAGGGGTCTGACAATAATGTGACATTAAAAATAATAATTTGCTAAAAAGGACTTATGGAGGAGAGCCAGGCACATGCAGATCCTCTCTCTCTCAGTGCTCATTAAGTTCTGAATTACAAGCCTTCACCCTCACCTCAGAGCGTACTCAGGTGGCCTATCACTCTACTTACAAGTAGAGCTTAGGAGTGGAGTATGGCTCTCTGGGATGCTCATGATCTATGTTTTAATACCCTCAAAGCATTCTCCAGTGAGATGAAGAGAGTCTTCAATCGATCTCATGTCAGCAGGAAGGCCTGAGACAAAATTGTTAAGACTTCGCTAAGGATCACGCTCAGCCTACGACTATGCTAGTTGATGTCTTTTAGAAGGGTTTGCAAGACGCATTTAAAGATGAGCTCATTTCTCAAGAACATGCCTTAGTTCTCTTCTCCAGGCATGTGACACCTAATGGCAACTAATACACCATGTGTTCGAGCTTCATGGTCTACTCACTGACATTGTCTTGGATCGAGGACCTCAGTTCAACTTACGGTTCTGGAAAGCCTTTTGCATCTCATTGGTGCTACACCTGGTCTGTCATTAGGATTCTATTTCCAATTCAATGGACAGACAAAGAAAAAAAAACTAGGCTCAGGAGGTCGCTCTCCAATGCATGATCACTGAGACACTCCCTCCTGGAGCAAGTTCTTCTCATGGGTTGAAAACGCTCATAACTCCCAACCTTCTGCCTCCACAGGGCTCTCAACATTCCAGTGCTGTTTGAGCTACCAGCTGCCATTGTTTCCAGTGTGGCAGGACTGCTAAGGATCCTCCTTCTTATGTTTGGTTGGTTACTCAATTTATTGGTGGTCCTATGATGGGGCAATGATAGATATATAAGTTCGGCGACAAGGTCGTCAATGTGTCGGAGAATAATTCGGGTGAGGATGCAGAATAGCTTTGACCAGCCCAGGGGCAAAGTCTAAGCAGGATGACAAGACTGACAGAGCCTGCAAGTCCCCAATTCTCTTTAGAGAAAAAATGGCTATTCGAAAAACCATCTTAAGGGTCAGAAACCTAACAGGTACTGACTCTAGAGGTTCGAAAGGAGTCTCTGCCACTTTTAATTACTATTTTTTTTACACCTTCGAGCACAATCGTTAGGTCCCCTAAAAGGACTGTCGTTCTAGTGGGTGGCCTTAACTGTTTAGCCCCACGAATAAAGCGGGCAACTAACGGGTGCTTCACCACAAAAAAAAACCCTCAATCAGAAAATTGTAAGCCGAAATGGCGGCCACATATGTTCTGAGAGTGCTAGGACATATGCCCGAGGACAGTTTCTCCTGCAAAAACTTCTTCTTCTTTGTCTTTCGGCTGTTCCCTTTCAGGGGTCGCCACAGCGAATCATCTGCCTCCATCTAATCCTATCCTCTGCATCCTCTTCTCTCACACCAACTAACTTCATGTCCTCTCTCACTGCATCCATAAATCTCCTCTTTGGTCTTCCTCTAGACCTCCAGCCTGGCAGTTCCAACCTCAGCATCCTTCTACCGATATATTCACAATCTCTCCTCTGAACATGCCCAAACCACCTCAATCTGGCCTCTCTGACTTTATCTCCAAAACATCTAACGTGGGTTGTCCCTCTGATAAACTCATTCTTAATCCTATCCATCCTTGTCACTCCCAAAGAGAACCTCAACATCTTCAGCTCTGCTACCTCCAACTCTGCCTCCTGTCTTTTCTTCAGCACCACTGTCTCTAAGCCGTAGAGCATTGCTGGTCTCACCACTGTCCTGTACACCTTTCCTTTCATTCTCGCTGATACTCTTTTATCGCACAACACACCTGACACTTTTCTCCACCCATTGCAACCTGCCTGTACCCGCCTCTTCACCTCCTTTCCACACTCTCCGTTGCTCTGGACCGTTGACCCCAAGTACTTAAAATCCTGCACCTTCTTTACCTCTGCTCCCTGTAGCCTCACCGATCCTCCTGGGTCCCTCTCATTTACACACATGTATTCCGTCTTGCTGCGGCTAACCTTCATTCCTCTGCTTTCCAGAGCATACCTCCACCTCTCCAAATTTTCCTCCACCTGTTCCCTGCTCTCGCTACAGAGCACAATGTCATCTGCAAACATCATAGTCCATGGGGACTCCTGTCTTACCTCATCTGTCATCCTGTTCATCACCAGAGCAAACAAAAAGGGGCTTAGAGCCGATCCTTGATGCAGACCCACCTCCACCTTAAACTCTTCTGTCACACCTACAGCACATCTTACCACTGTCTTACAGCTCTCATACATGTCCTGCACCACTCTAACATACTTCTCTGCCACTCCAGACTTACTCATACAATACCACAGCTCCTGACTTGGCACCCTGTCATACCCTTTCTCTAAATCTAAAAAGACACAATGCAACTCCCTGTTACCTTCTCTGTACTTCTCCGCCAGCATCCTCAAAACAAATACTGCATCTGATGTACTCTTTCTAGGCATAAAACCATATTGCTGATCACAAATGCTCACCTCTGCCCTTAACCTAGCTTCCACTACTCTTTCCCACAGCTTCATTGTCTGGCTCATTAGCTTTATACCTCTATAATTGCCACAGCTTTGCACATCTCCCTTGTTCTTAAAAATTGGCACCAATACACTTCTCCTCCATTCCTCTGGAATCCTCTCACTCTTCAAGATCTTGTTAAACAAACTTGTCAAAAACTCTACTGCCACCTCTCCTAAGCACTTCCATACCTCCACACCTCCACAGGTATGTCATCAGGACCAACAGCCTTTCCACTCTTCATCCTCTTTAACGCCCTTCTCACCTCACTTCTACCAATATTTGCTACTTCCTGTTCCACAACAGTCACCTCTTCTACTCTTTGTTCTCTTTTGTTTTCCTCATTCATCAACTCCTTAAAATACTCCTTCTATCTTCCCATCACCCTCCTGGCATCTGTCAGTACATTTCCATCTCTATCTTTAATCACTCTAACCTGCTGCACATCCTTCCCATCTCTATCTCTCTGCCTTGCCAACCTGTACAGATCCCCCTCTCCCTCCTTACTGTCTAGCCTAGCATACAAGTCCTCATATGCTCTTTGTTTGGCCTTTGCCACCTCTACCTTCACCTTACTCTGCATCTCCCTGTACTCCTGTCTACTCTCTTCAGTCCTCTTAGTGTCCCACTTCTTCTTAGCTAGCCTCTTTCCCTGTATACACTCCTGGACTTCCTCATTCCACCACCAAGTCTCCTTGTCCACTTTCCCCTTACCTGATGATACACCAAGTACCCTTCTACTTGTCTCCCTGATCACATTGGCTGTAGTTGTGCAGTCAACTGAAAGCACCTCCTGACCACCCATAGCCTGTCTCAACTCCTCCCTAAAGACTTCACAACATTCTTCCTTTCTCAGCTTCCACCACTTTGTCCTCTGCTCTGCCTTTGTCCTCTTCGCCTTCCTCACCACCAGGGTTATTTTACACACAACCATTCTGTGTTGTCTGGCTACACTCTCCCCTACCAACACTTTGCAGTCACTGATCTCCTTCAGGTTACAACGTCGACACAAGATGTAGTCGACCTGAGTGCTTCTGCCTCCACTCTTATATGTCACCCTATGTTCCTGCCTCTTCTGGAAGAAAGTATTTACCACTGCCATTTCCATCCTCTTTGCAAAGTCCACCACATCTGTTCTTCTACATTCCTGTCCTGAAGACCAAACCTGCCCATCACATTTTTATCACCTCTGTTCCCTTCCCCAACATGTCCATTGAAGTCTGCACCAATCACCACTCTCTCACCTCTGGGGATGCTCTGCATCACTTCATCCAACTCACTCCAGAATTTCTCCTTCTCTTTTAACTCACATCCTACCTGTGGGGCATAACCACTAACAACATTGAACATTATCCCTTCAATTTCAAGCTTCAGACTCATCACCCTATCTGATACTCTCTTCACCTCTAGAACATTCCTTACAAACTCCTCTTTTAGGATAACTCCTACTCCATTTCTTTTCCTATCCACACCATGGTAAAACAATTTGAACCCTGATCCTAAGCTTCTAGCCTTGCTACCTTTCCACCTGGTCTCCTGTACACACAGTATATCCACCTTTCTTCTCTGCATCATATCAACTAACTCTCTTCCCTTCCCTGTCATGGTCCCAACATTCAAAGTCCCTACTATCACTCCTAAACTCTTGCCTTTCCTCTTCTCTCTCTGCTTTCGAACACGCCTTCCTCCTCTCCTTCTTCGACCAACAGTAGCCCAATTTCCACCAGCACCCTGTAGGTCAACAGCACCAGTGGCGGTCGTTGTTAACGGGCCACGACCGATCCGGTATGGGAATTATATTCTTGATTCGCATCATTGGTTTGGCAAATGTTTTACGTCGGATGCCCTTCCTGACACAACCCTCTGTATTTATCCAGACTTGGGACTGGCACAAGAAGACACTGGATTGCGCCCCCCCCGTGGTTGCATTCCTGCAGAAACTCCAGCACTAAAACAATCTGGCAGTGAACAGGGTCTACATGGTTTGCCATACACCTATTTACAAAACCATTCCATCTGAGGGCATAAGTTCTTCTAGTAAAATGAGCTCTATTACAAAGAATAGTTTTTATTACATTGGTTGAAAGTCCAGTATGAAATATTATTTCCTATGCCTGAAACAGAAAATCCCTCGTGACCGGAATTGAGCCATCAAGGAGGGATATTAGATCTGAGAATCATATTCTGGTCGGCCAACAGGATGCTATCAATAAGTCGTGGAGTTAATGTTAATGGACCTTTGCTAGGACTCTGGGGAGTAGAGCTATCGGAGGAATTGCATAAAGGCGCAGTCTGGGCCATGTGTGGGCCATGGCGTCCAGACCCAGGGGAGCTAGAGGATTCAGAGAGTAGTAAAGGGGACATTGTGTTGTGTCCTGCGAAGCAAAGAGGTACACCTCTGCTACCTAAATTGTCTCCCAGATTCGAATAACCACTTCAAGGTGGGGTTTCCATTCCCCATGTGTCACAGTATGTCAGGAAAGCAAGTCTGCTCCCCCTTTTTTTTATGCGCTGGAATGTAAATCGCCTGAGGGACAAGAACTTGTTCTGTGCCCAAGCAGAATCTAAGACCACACCCCAACCCATAAGGAAAGCGTCTGAATTACATAGAAAGGGGACGAAGGCCCTGGCGCCTAACCCTTGTTGACCCTTGGATGAAATCCCCTGGCTCTTAGCCACAACAGACAGGGTCTCATGTGCAGAGGGCCCAAGGGTATCACCATGGATACACCTGCCATGAGACCTAGAAGTCACTTTCTGGCCTAGCTTGATGCTCCTTAGGGTATTTAGAATGAAATCGATACGTACAGGAGACAGTTGTGCCTGCATTCTGATCGAATACCATACAACCCCCAAATAGATTTTCCTCTGAGCGGGAAAGACAACACTTTTCTTGGCGTTGAGTCTCAACCCTAGAGATTTGAGATGAGCTAGGACAACATCCCGATGTCGAAGCGCTAGCTCCTGGGACTGCCAAAATCAGCCAGTCGTGTATGTAATTCAAAATACAAATGCCCTGAAATCGTATAGGGACCAGAGCTGCATCCATGTCCTTTGTATATGTGCGGGTTGCTAGGCCAGATGGAAGGACCCAATACCGGTAATCTTCGCCCCTGAAAGCGAACCTCAGGAACCTTCTGTGTTGTGGCAATATTTCATTATGAAAATATGCGTCCTTCAGGTCGATTGTCACAAACCAATCTTCTGATTGGATTTGAGAAACAATCATCTTGACCGTCAACATTTTGAACTTCATCTAGGCTTGGACGCAACTCCCCCTTTTTTTTTGGGGGGGGGCACCAAGACATACTGGCTGTAGTAGCCTAACTGTCTGTCTGGCAGGGGAACATTTTCTATGGCTCCTATTTCCAGCAAATTCTGCAATTCTTGTGTCAACAAATGCGCTTCTTCGTAGCGTTTCGCCTCCCGGAACCTACTAGTGACGGTATTGACGGTGTCGCCGAATAGGCAAGGAGGCGAGATGGGGGCATCAAGGAGGAACGTATGATCCTTATTCTTGATGTCAGTGAGGTTAAGCCACAGATGTCTTTCCGTGGCAACCATGGCAGCCATAGACTGGCCAATGGCATGGGCCTTCTGCTTGGTGGCAGAGGAAAGACAAATCCATGGCTCATGATAAATATGTACTAGAATAAGACTACCTCGGGATATTAACATGATACAGTTGGAAGAAACTAAAAAGCGATATATTAATGTATATTTGGACTAGATTAGGGGTTAATCTAGGGGTATTCCAAATGAATTTAAAGCAAGAAATGAATTAAATTATGATTTGAAGCTCTATTAGTTTAGATTACACTAAATAAAAACACAGAATCGATCAATTATATTTACTATAATCAGTAAGATAGAAAAGAAAGAAACTATATGTAAGATGCTTTAACTGCATTAGGAGAACGAATAGTTGCAACGAGTACAATGACATGGCAGAATAGATAGGCCCTTGAATTATTACTAGCAGATAAAGGAGGTGTTTGTGTATTATTTGGTGACCAATACTCAAATTCTAATTTTATTTGTCATACACAGTCATACACAGTACAATATGTAGTGAAATGCTTATACGACCGCCTGTGACCTTAACATTTTTAAAAACAAAACAATTGTCAAGAAATAAGAGAAAAATAAAAAAGAATAAGAAATAAATAGTTTACCTATAAGAAGTTAGACCAAAATATAAAAATGTCCAAAAATATATAAGAAATATAAAACTTTTTTTTATAAGACAAAATAAATTTAAATGCAAATAAGAAGTGGAATGAATGGAAAATGACTTGAAGTGTGCAAATGAGCATCGTGAGTGCAAGTGTGCAATATGCAATATGTGTGCAGATGTTGCAATGTGTTTGCAAATGTGCAGTGTCCATGGTTGTCCGGTCTACAGTGCATTGGGGTGTGTGCAAAGATGAATAATGTCCAGGAGTGACCATTTCTGTGCAATGTTGCAAAAACGGGAAGAAGCTCCTCCTCAGTCTCTCTATGTTGGCCTTCAGGTAGCGAAAGCACTTTCCTGATCACAACAGAGAGAACAGTCCATTGTTGGGGTGACTGAGGTCCTTCACGATTTTCCTGGCCTTGGTCCAGGAGTTAATTATCTCTGTTGCGATCAGGAAAGTGCTTTCGGAAAGCGTGTTTGTTTGTTACATTTTGGCACATAATTAACTCCATACAGCACCACTTGCTGTAGATCAAGTGCAGGTCAGGGAGCTCGGTGCGGATGGTGCGTTTAGCCGAAAGCACGACCCTCTGTAGAGCTCACCTGTAATGCTTGGTGCTGTTCCTGAACCAGGTTAAGATGTTTAGTAGTGGCTATGCCGTCATAGGTGTACAGTGAGTACAGCAGGGGGCTCAAAACAAAACCCTGGGGGGCTCCAGTGCTGTAAGTAAGAGAGGCTGAGACATGTCCGCCCATCCTTACTGCCTGTGTTCTGCCAGTTAGGAAGTTGGAGATCCACTGACATCTGTAATGGGTCCAGTGTGTCAAGTATTGAAGAAATGATGAAGTCTCTGACCAGCCGTTTAAAGCACTTGCTACAGTACCTTGCTAATTTACCTCCATCCCTTTCCCCTGCTCTCACTACAAAGCACAATGTCATCTGCAAATCATTGTCCATGGAGACTCCTGTCTAATCTCATCTGTCATCCTGTCCATCACCATATCAAACAAGAAGGGGCTCAGAGCTGATTCCTCACCTCTATTTTGAACTCTTCTGTCACACCTACAGAACATCTCCCTATTATCTTACAGCTCTCATACATATCATGCACCACTCTAACATAATTCTCTGCCACTCCAGACTTCCTCATATAATACCACAGAAAAACTTCCCATAAAAGGACCCCAGTGGCATATGCCAGGATGATCAGGCCAAGTCACTTATGTGTTTGTTCCTCTTTTTGCAGGCTCTCACACTACTAAGAGCTAGTAAGACGCTGTTGCCTGTCTCAAGCTACAGCTTGTACTTCTTCCGCTTCGGCTTACACATCACTGAAGTAGCGTATCCTATTATCGCCGAGACTTTAGTTTTGCTTTCTGTGTTTTTTTTTTTAAAAGACAAATACAAAAAAATTATTCATTTAAGAACAGCATACAAATTTCACTACATAAACAATTCACCGACATATAATAATAAGTACCATCAGGAATAAAGGTGTACATGTTTGTGGGGGAGTATGTGTGTGCATTGTAACAGGCAGTTGCCTAGTTACGGGCTCCCGGTCACCGGGGGCACTGTGAGAACTTTTCCTATTAATTTTATAGAAGAACAAAAGAGGCTGAGCTAGGTAGTAGCAGTCGCTACACAGCTAAGGTATTTTTTACAAACCTGAATGCGGGATATGGTCATCCAAAGCGCAGGTGTGTGCATGGATTTAAATATGTTTCTTTGGTGTTAAGCTAAAATTTAGAATTTTTTTTTAAGGATGAATTTTTTTCTATACACACTATATGAAAATCCCCCCCAAAATTTACATTTTACTTTGCAAAGTTTTCTAACACATAACCTACATTACCTGTGGGGGGCAGTTGTGTTTCAATCTTGGGTATTGCGTGTCTACTGAAGCCTCTCTTAGATGCCTATTGACATGAAGCAACAGCTAATAAATGTGTCAAGTTTAAACTGTAAATACTGATATATATTTGGTCTTAATTTTTTTTATTATTCTTTTCTATCAATAATGATTCTTCTTTAACTGCTTTCTCCATTCATTATTATTATTATTCGTAGTAATAGTAGTAGTAGTAGTGCTGTGAACTTATTATTATTATGATTATTATTATTACCTATGCTTTTGCTGTTCATGATAAACGTTATGTTGATAACCCGTACCTATTGCACACATACACACACACACACATCTTATTCTTTTTTTTTTTTTTCAGTTTGTTCCATTTCCAGTTTTCGTTCCTTAAACATGTTTAAGGAACTGATAGCTTGGGTTTAAAAACTTGTCTTCCTGTTTTACGAAATGACATTGTAGAAAAGCGATCCAAAGCCATTGTAGTTTCATCAGGGAAAATGACATCATGATGACCCTCCTGCAATGTACTGGAAATGTTATTGTATGGTTGCAAAAAAAAATAAAACTTTAAAAAGTTTAACTATAATAAAAATATAACTAAGTGAATTAGTAAACTTAAAAAAAAAGCTAATAAAGTGTCTCTCTTTTGTGTTTATCTTTTCAGTTTATTATACACCTCTGCACCACTTTAATTTTAATTCATTTTTTATTCATTTCATTCATATACAAGCTCCTATATTTATGATCTAGCAAAATGTGTTCATACACCTAAATAGATTAGAGAATCTGTAGTGATATACCAGTTCAAATAAAAGGTCAAACCCAAGCTATCATAAAAAAAGTTTAAAATTAGCTAAATCAATCTAAATCTAAACTTACTTTAGCATGCCACTAACAAAATAGTGGCTAGTGAAAACGCTAAATAATAACTTTAAAAAGCTACTAGCCAGAGTGTCTGGCAAGCAAAAAAAAGGAAAAAAAAGTTAAAGTCATGCCTTAGTTACAATCATCTCCACATGCATTACGGTCACAGTATTAGGGTATTAGGGTATATATACAGTGGAAAGTGAAACCTCGGATTACTAAGTAGGACACATGCACTTCTTGTTTTGATGTTGAGCGTCACTTGGTCACAACTGAGCCAATGTTTTTTCTTAGTGTGTGTCGCTCACTGGTATAATTAACATCAGTGCATGTGTGTACTGTTTACTATAACACTGTGACCACATGTCTGCCTGTAAAGCATCTTTTATTTTGTGTTTGTATGTGCATGTGTGTACAGTGTAAGTGTACTGGTTATTATAACACACGTGTGTGCGCATGTAAAGCAAAAGAAAGTCTTCTTAGAGAGGTTAAATATCCATTACACAGATTCAATACACAGCGCGGAAACACCTATCTGTCTGGATTTATTTGTACTTTTTTTAAAGGTAAAGTGCAGGTTGATTTGTTTTATTTCTACTTTATATTTCCTATTAGTTATTTTTATGTATTTATTTTTTTGGGTTGTGAAGTGAATAATCTGAGTCTTTCATTATTATTCTTATCATCAATCTTTCATTATTTCTTATAGGAAATTTTGATTTACGAGCATTTTGATATACGAGCATGCTTCTGGAACAAATTATGCTCACAATTTAAGGGTTCACTGTGTGTGTGTCAAATACTTATTAAACTCACTATATATATATATACACAGTGAGGTCAATAAGTATTTGATCACCCTGTGATTTTGCAAGTTTTCTTACTTAGAAATCATGAAGGGGGCTACAATTTTTAGCATAGATGCATTTCCACTGTGAAACTACAAAAATGTATTTGTGAATTACTGTGTCAAATAAGTATTTGATCACTTGCTTATCAGCCAGATTTCTGACCCTCAAAGACCCCAGTTATTTTGCTTTTAAATAGTCCAGCTATACTCTGGTCATGATTCTAAATTAGTAACACCTGTTTAAGGTTGTTAGCTGTCATAAAAGACACCTGTGCTCCTCCTCCCCCCCCCCAAATTAGCCAAAGTTTAAATAGATACATGGGGTATCAATGATGCTAAGAATGGTAAAGAATCAGCCCAAAACTACACAGACGGAGCTTGTTATTGCCGTGAAAAGAGCTGGGACCATCGTCTCCAAGGCTACTTACTATCAGTAATACACTAAGACATCATGGTTTAAAATCTTGCATTGCACAGAAGATTCCCCTGCTTAAGTCAGCCTATGTCCAGGCCTGTCTGAAGTTTGCCAGGAACATCTGGATTATACAGAGGAGTCATGGGAGAAAGTCCTGTGGTCAGATGAGACCAAAGTAGAACTTTTTGGTCTTAACTTCATTCGTCGTGTTTGGAGGAAGAAGAATGATTATCCCAATAATACCATATCTACAGTAAAGCATAGGGCTGGAAGCATTATGCTCTGGGGTTGTTTTTCTGCACAGGGGACAGGATGACTGCACTGTATTAAGGAATAGCAAAGATTAAAATGAATAAGACTATCAATTAAGTGTGTAATAGGATTGATACTAAATGTAAGAGCCATATTTCATTTTTAGGATTCTGTTGTTGTGTTCATTTAAAGCTTATTAGTTAAGCATTCATTTATGTTAATCGTAAGTTGTTCTGTGACGTCATTCCATAATCGCGCAGTTGCATGTCTATTACGCACGGTAGAAGTTGTTAAGATACGGAAGTTGTGGAGAACACAAGCTTTTGACCGTAATCAAGAAACCGTAATCAAAAAAACGTAATAAGATACAGCAAATAAATTGTTGTAACCAAAGTGGATTTATGCAAGAAAACTGTAAGAAGTATTGAACTTTTGACGTTAAAAATAAACGAAGAGACAAAGAATTCATTGATGAGTAAATCAGTTCAATAAGACAGATACGCGTCAGAACTTGTGGAATAACATGCCCGTACACTAAATGAAAAATTATAAAGTTGTCCATTAAGATAGGGTATAGATAACCTGAAACAAAAACATTGAGACAGTTTCTAGCAAAAATTTGCCCCTTCCTGATTTCTTATTCTTTTGCATGTTTGTCACACTTAAATGTTTCTGCTCATTAAAAACCGTTAAGTATTAGTCAAAGATAACATAATTAAACACAAAATGCAGTTTTTAAATGAAGGTTTACGTTATTAAGGGAGAAAAAAAAATCCAAATCTACATGGCCCTGTGTGAAAAAGTGATTGCCCCCCTTGTTAAAAAATAACTTAACTGTGGTTTATCACACCTGAGTTCAATTTCTGTAGTCACCCCCAGGCCTGATAAAGCCATTTCTAAAGCTTTGGGACTCCAGCGAACCACAGTGAGAGCCATTATCCACAAATGGCAAAAACATGGAACAGTGGTAAACCTTCCCAGGAGTGGCCGGCCGACCAAAATTACCCCAAGAGTGCAGAGACAACTCATCTGAGAGGCCACAAAAGACCACAGGACAACACAACATCTAAAGAACTGCAGGCCTCACTTGCCTCAATTAAGATCAGTGTTCACGACTCCACCATAAGAAAGAGACTGGGCAAAAACGGCCTGCATGGCAGATTTCCAAGGAGCAAACCACTTTTAAGCAAAAAGAACATTAAGGCTCATTTCAATTTCGCTAAAAAACATCTCAATGATTGACAAGACTTTTGGGAAAATACCTTGTGGACCGACGAGACAAAAGTTGAACTTTTTGGAAGGTGCATGTCCCGTTACATCTGGCGTAAATGTAACACAGCATTTCAGAAAAAGAACATCATACCAACAGTAAAATATGGTGGTGGTAGTGTGATGGTCTGGGGTTGTTTTGCTGCTTCAGGACCTGGAAGGCTTGCAGTGATAGATGGAACCATGAATTCTACTGTCTACCAAAAAATCCAGAAGGAGAATGTCCGGCCATCTGTTCGTCAACTCAAGCTAAAGCGATCTTGGGTGCTGCAGCAGGACAATGACCCAAAACACACCAGCAAATCCACCTCTGAATGGCTAAAGAAAAACAAAATGAAGACTTTGGAGTGGCCTAGTCAAAGTCCTGACCTAAATCCTATTGAGATGTTTTGGCATGACCTTAAAAAGGCGGTTCATGCTAGAAAACCCTCAAATAAAGCTGAATTACAACAATTCTGCAAAGATGAGTGGGCCAAAATTCCTCCAGAGCACTGTAAAAGACTCATTGCAAGTTATCGCAAACGCTTGATTGCAGTTATTGCTGCTAAGGGTGGCCCAACCAGTTATTAGGTTCAGGGGGCAATTACTTTTTCACACAGGGCCATGTAGGTTTGGATTTTTTTCTCCCTAAATAATAAAAAACATCATTTAAAAACTGCATTTTGTGTTTACTTGTGTTATCTTATAATATATATATATTTAAATCAGACTAGTTGATCTTGTGGTCTGCGTTGATTTTAAGCTAATTACAGAGCAAATGCATTGTCATAGCTGGTGTCATACTCGCACATTACAATCACCCAAATATTAATACTTCCATCTAGTAGTTATCTGTACAGCTGTGGTACTTTTTCCTGTAGTTAGCGTGTTGACTAATAGTTAATTTAGCCTGAGTCACAAGCAACTTCGATTTAAGAGGGTTACCTGGTTATCTTACATGCAGCAGTTAATGGTGACATATTTGCATATTTGCCAAAGGGCGAAAGGTGTAAAATATTGTTATAATTTGGGAGAAACGCGGGAGAATTTTGACCGCAGAGTAAATTACTAGCTAGTGGAGACTCCAGGGAAAATCGTGAGGGTTAGCAGGTACTGTATGCATATTTGTGATAAAATCAGTGTTTTGTGACACCCCAGCATTTTATTCTCTCAAGCAGTGAGATTAATAAAGTTCCAATGGTAATGTGATTGCTAACGCTAGCAACCTAACTTAATGCCTGCGTCATGCTAGCACTACAGGTAACAGTTTAGCGTTTATTTAACACTTTACCATCTTTGTACACCCTGCAGGCATTCTACAAAGAAAGCTAAAAAGCTCAGACATCTTAGCCATTTCTTTCATACACAGTTGGGGTTCTTTGGCTAGCTAGCAGCTATTGTCAGCTAAATTATCATACCTCAGACCACCTGAAAGTTTGAGTATAACCTTAACACGGTAACAGTAATAAATGTTACATATAGTAATAATTTTTATAATTAGTCAATTAGTCATATGTGACTTAGGTGAGTGAACATGTGTATACAGACCTTGTATTTAACATCATTTTCCCTTAAATGCTCGATGAGGATGAACCGTCATTAGTTTTTAAAAGAGAAGACATAAAGTTGACACAGCCGCTGAATACACCGGTGAACTTTGGGGGAGGGGCCAACCAAACTTCAACCAAGCAGCTGGGTTACACAAATACCCAATTCTCTGTAAATAACCCAGAAAAAAGACCCAACAGAGGCAACCCAGCGTTTGAGTAGAAAAAATAACCCAGCATTTTTTAGTGTGTAGCCAACTGCATGCTTGATATTTTGTTAGGTCAAGAGTTTTACAAACCTCTTTTCATCTTTTTGTTATTCTTCTTTTTTCTGGCTTCCAGCCAAGTTTTCCCTCTTTTACAAAACACAAAATAAGCTTACATGTATGTGAGATGAAAGACATTTAGCAGGTCTCTGTTACAGCATTCTACTTTACCCATCAGTGGATTTGGGGCAAATTGTGCATTTTGAGTTTGAAAGTTATCATGTATTAATTTACAACCTACTGTATAGGGTATCTCTTAAATCTCATATCAAAACATATTCTTTTGTAAATCATCTTAGACGATTTGAAATAAATTTCAAATCCAAAAGTAACACCTATACCGGTGTAATATTGATGTGGTATTAAACAGTACTTCACTGCTTTCACTTCTTATTGTTTTTTTAGTGATGGGAAATGACTGGGTTTTTTTTTTTTGGTGTGGTTCAACTATGAAATGCAACTATGCGATTGTATCTTTTCTGTTACTTATCCAAACAAATTCAGTAAAGCACATTTTTACCACCATCAGTGAAATCTTTTAAATAAATTGACGTTGGCATTGCATTTGTACATTTTGGTTTTTCTTTTTAAGTTTAATGGGTTGTTTCTACTTTGATTTGTCACCTATCTGTAGATTAACAATGTATTTGACATCATGTTGTTGGATGTTGATTCACTCAGTAAAAAGAATTTCTCTTTTATCGAAGGGAAATTGTGCAACAGGAAATAAGAGACCACACCAACTATTTTCAAAAAGTTAGGACTTCCATTATTTCTAACGAGTTAAGGGTTAAGAACCCTTTAGCACATTATGATTAGGAAAATCTTCATGGATAGTGCTGAACTGTCAGTAGTGCCCATGGTACAAGGCTCTAGAGGTACTGTTATGATCTGGGGTTGCTTCAGTAGGCCACTTTTGCTCAGTTTGACAGTTGCTCAGGTCTAGACTCAACAACATTATGTGGCAATAAAATTAAGTCATTTTACGACCTGAATGTATTGACTGACCATCTTATCACATGTACAGAGTTTTTCCTCCCTGATGGAACAGGCATAGGAGGCATAACGAAGCAAAAACTGGCCACCACATTTTGTGCTGTAATGATTTTGTGCTGTAATCTGATTTTTGGCTTTTAAATTGATTCATTGGACCAAATCAACTGCTTGTTACATCAACTACACTTAAACACTGAACCCATCTCAATAAAATATATTCTACAAGAATGTCCATCATTCAGGTTACCTGTGAAGAAGAAAATTAGCTCCCTGATTTTTCTTTACAGTACAAACCAAATACTGCTTCCAGTATGATGTATTTTTATAAGGCTTTATTATAGGCTGAGACTAAAAGAGACATAATGTCACTCCTACAGTATTTTTCTGACAGTATGGATCCTTGATTATAAAACAGTCTAAATGCAGTTACATTCTTCACTGGTATGCTAAAATAGATTTGCTAAAATAGATTGCCAATTAAATATAATATTAGCTAAAATGCATAATAATGTATAATACATATTACTATATAATATAATTTTGAAAAAAAACATAAACTACATTTCTAAATTCATATCTAGTGGGTCAGATCCACAGCAACAAGTCAGATCTACAGAAGCCCCATCCCACAACCCACAGCAACCAAAGGGTCTACCACTGCCCTACACAAGGTCCTGATTACAGACACCACAGCACACCCCCAGAGGTCATGTGGAGTCATGCCCTGAGGAGCCAGAGCTGCCCTGACAGCAGAAAGGGAACCAACTAGCAATACTGAGCATAATTTGTGTTGTTATGGATAATCGGCTTAGATATCCAGCTTAGATACAGTACACATCATTACCCCACAACTGGAAGCTGTAAGATAATTGTTTTTTCCTTGTGTTTTTACACTTTTAAATGACAATATTCATAATGTCTGCTCAGTTACATAAAGAAAACTGATCTGTGCTCAAGCAAATTTATACCAGCAAATTTAACCCAGAAGTGCAAAACCGAGATTACTACAAATAAAACTGCATGCAGTGAAGCAGGAATGTTTTCATCAAGCTGGGAAAAAAATACAAATGAATAATGAGATACACTGACTTTAGGGATGTTTAGATTTAAAAAAAGCAAACAGTTGATAGCCTTATAATTGCTGCAGTGATTAATGTGTATGGAGTATCTCCTCACTAAGAGCTGGTTAGATAAGACCTGTCAACTCCTCAGAAGAAATGTAGTCAGAAAGAAATTAATGAATGGAGATCACTTAAACACTTGGTAAAGTTGCATCTTAAAAATGGACAGTAGAAATCATAGCTATGACTAATAGTGACATTTCCACATGCACAGTGTTAAAAGAACTTACAGGACTGGCATTAAACTGCTCTGTAAACAAAATATAAAAATTTGCTAAAAAGCATAAAATTTGGAGCAAAGCAAAAAGGTCATGAGGTTTTTTAATTTAGGCTGACCCTATTCTAGAGAAATGGGCATGTCAGGAAAATGAAGTAAGCTTGGGAAGTGATGCACCCATCATGCATAGTGCCCACTGTACAAGCCTCTAGAGGTAGCATTATGATCTGGGGTTGCTTGAGGTGGTCCGGTCTAAGTTCAGCAACATTATGTGGCTATAGAATGATGTCAAGTAACCACATGATTGTACTGAATAACAAGGTTATTTTATTAATGGATTTTTTTCCTTAATCGATGGCACAGGCATATTCCAGGACTGTAGTCTATTCTAAAGTGTACTTCACAGGGTGCTCTCTAGGTTAAGGGAACCTCCCTTGAAAAAACCCCACCATTCTGAACACCCTGCAGTGTCACCAGCGCTGTCAATAACTCATGATAACATACAGTACAGTAAGCACTTTAAATACTTGTTGCTGCTACTGTGGAAATTCCATACTACAAGTATTAAATATTGAATATTTATTGAAATAAAAACTAATAAACATGTAAAACATATATTGTATACTGTATAACCCATAAATAAATTATTTTATTAAGTTACAAGACATACATAGAATTTAGAGTACTAGCCTATATAATGCTAAGGATTACTTTAAATAAAATTTAAATGATTGTGTCATATTATTATGGTGTCAACCTCTAAAATAATGATAATAAAGTTATATATATATATATATATATATATATATATATATATATATACACACACACACACACACTTTTTTTATATCTTTTTTTTCATGCAACAGGCAAGGCACAATGACTGATAAGAATTTTTCATTTCCATTTCCGTCAACCCATTGGTCACCTTACAACGATTACAGTTCCCTTTGGACTCAACTTTAGAATCACACTTAACATGCCTAAATACCCTGTATTGTGTGCTAGAAATGGCATTCATGGTGGGTTGACCATTGATCCAAAATTTACTCTGCATGGAAAAAAAAAATATTATACCTTGTTAAAATAGTCACAAAGAGACAAGCAAATTTAAAAGCAGAACACAACAATATCACAACAGTAACAGTAGAAGCTGATAAGTAACTTCACAAAGAGAGTGGTTGTAAATGAGTAATTGGGAACAAGTGTGCATGATTAGACTTTCTTCTACTGTGAGCATGCTAGTGGAGAGTTGTGCTGTACCTACTGTAACACAGGGTTGGTATGTTTGTTGAGTAGCAGGGTATAGTGAAACTGGGCAAAAAATAAGGTGCATTATGCCTTTTGAGAATTTAGTCATTGAGCAGTTTTATACTCTAAATTTTTGAAAGCAAGTTTCATGACAGTTGATTTGATCTCTCAGAGTTGTTGCTTGTCACAAGGCAAGGCAGGCAAATACATGGGGCCCCAGGACAGTAGAGGCTCCCAAGGGCTGTTAAACTCATTTTTTATTTATAGGATAATGGTGATGAATGCTTGTTAGAGAGGTGGCAGACGGAAATTTTGCCTAGCGCCCTGCCATGTTCTAAAATTATCAAGTAGTCAAACAATTGAGCTGAACTTGTTGTTTAAAATATAACAAACCAGAATATCAGAGAACAATAGCAAGCTTTGGAGAGTAAGTTATGAAGAATCTAAGAACTTAGACTTACTAAAGTAATAGGTACAAAGTGTGCTTATAAAAAATCACTTCACAATATTTCACCAGATTGTGCATGTCTTCAGCAGATTGAGCATGTCTTCATCAAGTTGACTTCATCAAGTTGACTTCATCAAGATACTCAATATTCTGGCATTAATTCATTAATTAACCGGCAACTGGTTTGACACCCCTTGTATATTGTTTATTTATTTATAAGTTGTTGTTTTTTTATATTACATAAGTATAACCATTTTATTATCAACATAACAATTCAATATATAATATTAAATATTTTATATTATTTTTATATTATCATGAAATGCATAATCATAAACACAAGAAATGCAGAAAAGAAGAAAAAGAATGCAAAATCACATTTATTTGGCGATAATGCAAAAATGTATTAACAGAAGGTGCAGAGTGGTTATTAAAAATAATTACATACATTTGCAGGCAACATTTTCAGTCTGAGATTACATAAGTACTTTAAAATACAAACCAGTAACACCTAAACCTTATAATATTAAGTAATGAATCAAGCTTTCAGGAGCATATTGTTAAGAGAAAATTATTACTGATGGGATGGTTCCTGTAGCAGAGAAAATTGTTAATGATTGTGCATAGTGTACAACATACTGCATATTGCAAATTTCACATCCATTTATGGTTACATTAAATTTTATGGAACATTTTTCTACTTTTTATAGCAGATATACACTATTGCTTGCAAGGCTCGATCTCTTTAAACAGTCGTTGAAAGTTTGCCGTCTCCTGAGGTAGTAATAGACGTCCCTCTGAGAGTACTCCGTGCTTCCTCCTCGAATGTGCTCTCAATCTTTGACAGAAGTGCATAGCATTTCCTCTCGAAGTCCTTTCCCATGAAAGCATAAAGAAAAGGGTTCATGCAGCTGTTGGTGCTTGCAAGTGCGATTCCAAATCTTTGTCCGGTAGGGATGACACTTTCATATTTTAGGTCTGTTTCCAATAAGTTAAAAATGTGATAAGGCAGCCAGCTAATGAAAAAAGCAACTATCAGTGCTGTCATCACCCTAAATGGCTTATTGGACCTCGCCATATGGTTAGATTTTAGCTTTCTTATGATCATGAAATAACAAAACATGATGATCAGTAAGGGGATCACAAATCCAAAAATGAATTTGCACACTACGACAGCAACGTGTTCTTCATTAAGCGTGTAGTTGTAGTAACAGACCTGTTTTGAGTCATAGTGCTCTAGATCTCTGAAAATAGCTGCTGGTAAGCTGAGCAATGCTGACATGATCCAGGCTAGTAGAACAATCACCAAGGCCCTGCGTATGCTGCGCTTGTTTTGTGCCCAAACAGGAAACATCACCACAACACAGCGATCCACACTGATGATGACGAGGAGGAAGATGCTGCTGAACATGTTAAGGATCATGATAAATGACGCAAACTTGCACATGAACAGCTCAAAGACCCACTCATTTTTAACAGTATAGACAATGTGTAAGGGCAGAAAGACACAGAAGAGGAAGTCGGACACAGCGAGGCTGAGGTACCAGACAGTGTTGACTGTTTTCTTAATCTTAAACCCTGCAATCCAGATCACCAAACCATTTCCAGTGAGTCCAAGAACCATAATAATCACATTTAGTGTTGCTAGTAAAACACACACCACATCCGTGCAAAGTGCTGGAGACTCTGGTGTAGGTACTGGACTTTCCGGTGAATGATTTGTATAATTGTTCTCATAGTCATAATCAGTTGTTTCAGTATAAGCAGAATTTGTGACTGAACTCATGATGTTGTTCAAAACTGTAAAAAATAGACAAAAACAATAGCTCAAAACAAAATGCTTTTGTTAATTAAAAAAAGAGCAAGGTAATTGTCCTCAAAAAGTTTAAGACTATTTAATTAGTCACTGCTAAATAAATAAATATGCTCCTTTTTATATTGTGTTGTGCTGCCTTTAGCTTTGATTTGGTCATGTTTTTGCCATGACAAAGTTTTAAGAAGCAAATGGAATGTAAGAGCATTTATTATTATATTAAATATAATAACATATGATGAGAGACTCAAACCACCTCATAAAGTATTTTCCAATACAATTTAAAGTTAAGTTTTCTAACATGATGAATTTCTGTGTGCCATCAGAAACAAAAATAAAAAACTCCATATATGTGATAACCAGGTCATTCAGTACAATCAGGTCATCAGCTGACTTCATTTTATTGCCACAACGTTTTGCTGAGGCTAAACCTGACCAACTGAAGCAACCTCTGATCATAGCATAGCCCAAAGAGGCTTGTGGAAGAGGCACTATGCATAAAGTAAAGTGGGTGCTTCCCTTTATACTCCGATGTGCCGAATTCCAGTAATTTCAGCAACCTTTTCAGTTGCTTTCTTTGCTCGATCCCAGGCAATCCTTTTGAAGCACAGTAAAATCTTTACCATGACCATGGGATACATCGTCTTGGCTATTTAAATAATGAGAATTGCCAGCTGAACCATGTTAATTATCCAAATTAAGGGTCCTAAATATTTGCTTATTTAAATTATCATTACTATTGTTATTATTAATATTATTATTATTATTATTATTTACTTTTTCCCAGGCAGTATCTGTATGTTTTTTTATGTTTGTTGCTTTTTTATTAGTTTGTTTGTTTATTCATTCTTTTATTCATATATAAAAATAATGTATGATATGCTTAAATACAAATGCGGTGCTTTAGCTTTTATTGGGTGGTTCTGGACTCTCACCAGACAATGCTAAATTTTACATTCCGTAATTTTTAATTCCGTTAATTTCAATTCAATTCAAACATACTGACAGCATCCAGCATATTATCTAACTTATTAATAGCATCACACACTACAATACTCAGGCTTTCCACTCATATCTTTCCACTCATATCTTGGGCATATTGTGTTATGAGAAATAACTCACCTGTCCAACGTCTTCTCTAGTACAGTATTCAATACAGAATTTTCTTGTTAATGGTGTGAGTCAAACATTTTGGATGATTTATGTCTTTCACTTCTCCTTTTAGGGCGGATCCAGTTTTAAGAAAACAAAGTAAGAGTGTGTTGATAATCACACAGTTTGTTTCACCACTCTCGTGTTCAATCTGTGTAAAGTCATGTATGTGAAGAAATCCAAGCTACCTATGCTATTCGTGCAATTTTTTCTCTGGATTATAATTTAGTCACTGATAAAAAGCAAAAATCTAAAGTATATTTTGCCTGCTATCCCGGTTACGAATTTATGAATGCATATTATTAAAGGATTAAGAGAATTATACATTTTCCTTTACAAGACAAGTAACTTTAATTAGGGAAAAAAAGCACACACACACTTCCCATCAGAAGATGCCACAAGCATTTGTGGGACATCCGTAGAGGTATTTTCATAACTGAGATTTGGAAAATTGTAACAATACCTCGAGTTTACCAAAAGGTGGTACATACATTTAACATAATAATAATAATAATACCATTGCTGTGTAATCTGTAAATCTATATACTTTAAATATTACAGAACCACATTTCCTTTTTAAGACCTATACAGTATTTTTATTACATTAAGCCCTTTGACACAAGTAAGAACATATTAGTTAGATAATACAGTATCCATTTTACAATTAATAAAAAGAAGATGGAATACAAATTAAATAGATGAACAGGGAGCAGAATTACATACTCACATATTTACACATACTCAAAATAATCTGTATAATCAAAATAATAATTTTTTTAAATACATGCTGGAACAAAAAAAAAGGTGCTTCAACATTAATAATAAAGTATTTTGCATACAGTTTACCCAGTTTTTTTTACTCTGAAATGTTACAAAAATCTATTGAAAGAAGATTAAAAAATCTGAACCAGAAAAAGTAATGTCCATTTTCTTCAACAGTCAAAATGTACATACTTTCACTGTCAGATATTTCTACTGACTTCCAGTTCTTCATAGCACAATACTTGTGCAATGTCATACAGCTACACAGACTTACCATTTAGGGTAAAAGTTATTTGTGTCATCTTCAGACATGTTTTTTGAAACATTTTATTTTTTTAAAAACCTCTATATAAAAAAAAATCAACACCTGGTTTTCTGTATGGATCAGCTAAAACATTAAATCCATTATTGTCACGGTTGTGGTGGGGTTGGGCACGAGGCATAAGGACAGAGGTTAAGATTTGAGGTGTTTTTAATATAATACAAACAAAACAAACAAGCACATCTCTAAAACATAAACAAACCCAGGAACAGTGGCAAGCAAGAATTCTTACAGAACAGTTTAACAAAACAGATAAGCTTAAACTCAACAGTATAGGCCTAGGAGAAAACAAACCGTTGCGAGACAAACAAACTTAACTTAGGCAGGCTATTTATATCAAAACTGTGTGATGGAGTGCTTCAGAACAGTGTGAACAGAGGTGCATCCTGGGAAATAAAGTCCAATAAACAAAAACACAAAAGTCTTAGGGCGCAAGGCGCCCTCTAGGGGTTAACCCTGACAATTAATATTAAAACATCCTAGGTTCACCATGTATTTAAGTGCTGCAATATTCAAATTTTTTTTTTAATTACTTAAAAACCAAATAATTACCCTTAAACTGTATATTTCCCACCAGAATCAAAATACACTATGTACAAATTAATCAGAAGCTGGAATTCTGTTTTATATTTTCATGTCAAGTCAGATGTGTGTCGATGATCTGGCATCCATAGAACTGGGTTGGGATAAGTAGCGACTCGTGGCGTGTCCTTCCTCTCCTATTGCATTTTCAATCTTAGACAGGATAGAGTTCTTAAACTTTTGCCTGAAATCACTGCCCATAAAAACATAGAGAATTGGATTGAGGAAGCTATTAGCTGAAGCGATTGAGGTTCCAATCTTGAGCCCTGAGGCAATGATTTCATTGGAGAAGCCGTGGGTCAGTTCAGCCAGCACAAATGTGTGGTAGGGCAGCCAACACAAAAAAAACGTCCAGATGAGAGCTGTCATGATTTTGAACGGCTTTAAAGACTTTGCCATCTGGTTTCTTCTCAGTTTGAAGATGATGATTAAGTAGCAGACAATGATGATCAAGAATGGCATCAGGAACCCAAAAATGAACCGACAGATGGATATAGAATTATGAGTGTCATGGCTATTGTAATTATTGTGGCAGCGGGTTCTGCCTAGATGGTGTTGAATGTCACGAAAAATGAGGGATGGGACACTCAAGGAGACTGAAAAAACCCATGCAAGAAAAACTATCACAGAAGCTTTCTTTATGGTGCGCTGGTTTTGTGCCCAAACAGGGAAGATGACAGCTATGCAGCGATCCACACTGATGATGACGAGAAGAAAGATGCTGCTGAACATGTTGAGGAACATAACGAAGGAGGTAAACTTGCACATGAATTGCCCGAATATCCAATCAGATGTGACTAGGTAAAAGGTATTGAGGGGCAAAGTGGCACAAAATATGAAGTCAGAAAGAGCCAGGCTGAGGTACCAGGTGGTGTTAACAGTCTTCTTCATCTTAAAACCTGCGATCCAGATCACCACACCGTTTCCCACAAGCCCAAGCACAATGATAACCACATTCACAACCAGCAGCAACATGCACATAATCTCCTCAGAGCAAACATCCTCTACATGATGTGACAAGTCCAGTGGCATCTGGTTATCATTCCTGTAGTTTTCATAGTCCATTGGTGTATAATCAAATGTGAAATCAGCCTTGTCCATGGCTAAAATTTTGCTTTCCCCTGTGGAAACAAGAATACTGCATTAGCTGTATGTACTTATTATAGCAAAAGCTAGGACAAGCTGTTCTTCAGCCTACAATTATTATTTCATCATTACACTTATGATTTATTCATTTAGTCACAAGTTTCTTTGTTTTTCATTTGGTCCTCATACCTTATTGAGTGTCTTTAACGTGTTTCATATAATTTTACATCAGTAAACATAAAACACAGTTTATCCTAAACATCAAATCGTTCAAAATTGGTTAAATTCCCCAAGTTTCAGATACTTTATCTTTACCAGATTGTTTTGCTCATTTCAATTATTCCATAGCAGTTGTATAAATGATAAATATTCAGCAATATTCACTGATTATTTTTCTATAAGAACATTTTTATCTGTAGCTCCATTTGTTTTTTTTGTTGTTTTTTTGCAGTCTTTGTAATGCATTACAGTTTCTACATCAACAAAGGGTCTTATATGGCAGATGCTACACAATCTCAACCTAATAATGAGTACCGTAATTTCCGGACTATAACCCGCACCTGGCTATAAGCCGCACCTAGTACATATTTTAAAGGAAAAAACATTTTGTACATACATAAACCGCACCTGACTATAAGCCGCATGTGCCCACATTGAAACATGGGATATTTACAAAGAAAGACGGTACACAAAAAGAGTTTTCAATGTTTTAATAACATAACTTAGCTTTTCTTTTTTTTTTCGACTTTTTACATTGCTCCAGTTCTTCCCGCTGCCGTTTCCAGCGTCTCACCATCGACTCATCTATGCGAAATTTACGTGCTGCAGCTCTGTTTCCTTCTTTATCGGCCAGCTCGATTACTTTTAACTTGAAAGCTGCGTCATATGCTTTTCTTTTTGCATTTTCCATGATGAGGGTAGGCTTATGCTAATTTTATTCATGTACAAAGCGCGCGAAGTTACCGTACGTTAAATTTCTTCTTCTATGGTGTTTATTAGCGGTTGTGACTTGCGTCTTCCTCGACAACACATGTCTCACTCTTACCTTTTCTGCTCGAGCGCCCCTGGCGGCCGTTAGAAAAAATGCATACATTAGCCGCATCTCTGCATAAGCCGCAGGGTTGAAATTGTGTAACAAAAGTCGCGGCTTATAGTCCGGAAAGTACGGTAATGTTTAAGTTAAATTAAATGTTAGGTAAAGTAATATTTAATTAAAATGAAAAGATATGTTTGCTTTTTAATACTTAAGGGTTGCTGCAGGAACAATTTGCTCATTCTGTTTTATCCAAACGGATTTAAGATGTAAGTACTTGTAGATATGATTACATTTTTTGAGAATGTGTTTATTTAGCGATTTAGAAAGTACTTTATATTTCAGGCAGAGATGTATCTTTTTGACTCCAATAAGTTTTTAAAGATTGATTCAGACTATACAAGTACACATTAAACTAGAAAAATATTTTTTTTAAAATGACGAGTAATAATGTTATTGTCTTGGCCCTGCACATCTATCTACACTACCGTTCAAAAGTTTGGGGTCACTTGCAAATTTCTTTGTTTTTGTTTAGTGATTTATTTTCTACATTCTACAACAATACTGAGGATTTCAAAACTATAAAATAACACATATGGAATTAGGTAATTACGTAACCACAACAAAAACAACAGTTAGTTGCCATTTTAAGCCACAGAGGTCAGCCTTTCTGTAATAGTTCTTAGAACAGTATTGTCAAGTGCATTTACAAAATCTCTCAAGCACCATAATGAAAAGGCCACCCCAGAAGGGCGAGACCAAAACCTACCTCTGCCGCAGAGGAGAAGTTCATTTAGAGTTATCAGCCTGAAAAATGACCAATTAACAGCACCTCAGATAAGATGCGGTGAGAAGTCTTTACAGAGCAGAAGTAACAGACACATCTCACTATCAACTGTTCAAAGGAGATTAATGCATTTTTTGGACACCTTCAGCATTCCTTAACAATGTAAAAAGAAATAAAAATCAGGAACGATCATGGAGTTAGAAAGT
This sequence comes from Clarias gariepinus, assembly GCF_024256425.1. NCBI lineage: Eukaryota > Metazoa > Chordata > Actinopteri > Siluriformes > Clariidae > Clarias > Clarias gariepinus. The sequence goes on from NC_071120.1 coordinate 10,345,394, forward strand.
GACCTCAAACTTTAAACGGTAATGTATATAAAATATGTAGTTTTTAGTTGTTCAGTGCAGCCTTTCACTTGACCGTTGCATTTGCATGCTAATTACTATTCATTAGTGTCTGCCAAAGACAGGCATGTACACAGGATCAGCCTTGTATTCAATTATTTCAGTGTTATCCAACACATTGTACTGTATTTACAATAGTGACTTTGCTTAATTTTTCTCTTCAGTTTATCATACATTAGTATTCATGTAATATAACTTTATGAAAACCATGTATGGTCTGTGTCAATCTTCAATAACACAACAAGCTGTATTATCTGTCCTATTTTAGACAGATTATGAAGAGAATTTTCTAATTGCTGATGATAAAACCATTGTTTATAGATGCTATAAAAGTGGACTGTGAAAACAGGGGCCAGGAAGGAAGCCACAAAAGATTTTTATTGATATTCCTTAACATTAGATTTGTCTACAAATAGATAAGTGTATTCATTTTACGCATATGCATGATGTGTCAATCTCGGGGGACAGTTACACACCCAATAATTCCCTATGGACACACAGAACAGCCTACAATGTATGTCCTTGGACCTTTTAGGGGACCAGAGTATTCCACAAAGCATGGGAAAAACATGCAAACTCCAAGTACACAGAGATGAGGTTAGATTTAAACCCCTGACTCTGGATGTGTGCCACAACAGATAGAATTACACTGTAAGAAATGTATTTGATTGAATTAATCAACAATTTTACTCAGTCCTAGTTTTAATTTAAGACTGGGCACTTAATACTGTAAGTACATAAATACAAACATTTATTTAAATGAGTGAGCACTTGCTAAATGTAATTCCATTTAAATATACCTGATTAAACTGTGATTAAAGATTAATGTAAAAAGAAAGAAACCATTCTGACCTTCATTAAAAATGGTAAAAGTAAAATCACTTACTCAGCAAGGAGATCAGACTGCGTGTGTCATGCTGCTTTTTCACAACTCTGTGTGAACTTTTAATTTGGAGCTAAGAGTCAGGTGCCACCTCTTATGAAATGACTTCTGCAATTTCCCTTCCACAGTGTGTGTGTGTTTTTTTTTCTTTTTTTTTTTTTTACATAAACAGCTTCCCTTTAATTTCACTTCTGTTTATATCGTAGACAATAATGGACTTTTTGTGTTATTCCTAAGGCAAGTGCCTCCAAAATGGCTTTTACTTCAAAAATCCTGTCTACATTTAGCAAGTCTTTCGATCTCATTTTCAATCCTCTTTAGTCCCTGTACCAGTGTGAAACAGGTGCAGATGACGACAGATGATCAGGCCGGTGATTAGTATACTGGTCTACAGTATATTAGTATACTGTATACAGACAGAATACACACTATGAACAAAAGAGATGTCCACATCAAAATATAAAGCAACATTTAAATTTTTTTAATGATTGGCTTAAATATTCATTATCATAACAGTCATAATTTCATAAAAACTACTGGGAAAACAGCATGCAAAACTAAACTTTGATATTTGTAAAGACAAAATACTTGTGGAACCTTTTCAATAAAAGTTTTCATAGCAATGATAGCTACAAATGTTAACCTACTATATTTATCAAAGTAATATGGAATTTACCCTTTACTACTGCATAAAGCTGACCACAATTACGGTTTAATTAATGATTGGTTGCTGTGTTAACTATTAGGCATAGCAACAAAACACTGATTGGCCAAGGTAGCTGCAGCCCTTTACTAATTGGCCGAAATAGGCGCAGGAGTTTTTAGTCAGAATGGAGGCAGAACGGAAGCAGGCTACAAACAACTGAAGCATGGTTGTGATTTATTAGAATAACTAGAACTTAAAATTTGTATACATAAGTGTAGTACATCATTTTAATCTATACAGGGTCTACTTTTATTTACTGTATGTACACTCACAATATCCTTAAAACACTGTACTTTTGTAAAATAAAGAAAACAAACAGGATGCACTTTCTGGCGTCTCAGTCTCTGCAAATATCTGTCTGAAACACATCGCTAAAATTAACTGAAACTCTGTAAATACGTAACACACAGACATAAGAAATATATCTATATAAAGTTTAAAGGGTCTACTTTTAAATAAAGCAAAGAAATGTCATAGAAATGTCATGAATGTGGTGTGTGACTTTTTTTTTTCTTTATAAATAACGATGCATAACTGTCATTTTATGCTGCTCACATATTACTGTAGCCCAGTTAGTGCTAAATACAGTGTAATCAGACTTTGGCCATTTATATGTTCGTTAGAAAATAAAAAAATACACAAATGTCAGACCCACAGGTAGGATGCGAGTTAGAAGAGAAGGAGAAATTCTGGAGTGAGTTGGATGAAGTGATGCAGAGCATTCCCAGAGGTGAAAGAGTGGTGATTGGTGCAGACTTGATGAAAATGTGATGGGCAGGTTTGGTTTTCAGAACAGGAATGTAGAAAAACATATGGTGGTGGTGGACTTTGCAAAGAGGATGGAAATGGCAGTAGTAAATACTACTACTTATAGAGGCAGGAACATAGGGTGACATATAAGAGTGGAGGCAGAAGCACTCAGGTGGACTACATCTTGTGTCAACGTTATAATCTGAAAGAGAATGGTGACTGCAAAGTGTTTATACAGGAAAGTGTAGCCAGACAACACAGAATGGTGGTGTGTAAAATAACCCTGGTGGTAAGGAAGGTGAAGAGGACAAACGCAGAGCAGAGGACAAAGTGGTGGAAGCTGAAAAAGGAAGAATGTGGTGTAGTCTTTAGGTAGGAGTTGAGACAGGCTCTGGGTGTCAGGAGGTGCTTTCAGTTGACTGGACAACTACAGCCAATGTGATCAGGAAGACAGGTAGGAGGGTACTTGGTGTATCATCAGGTAAGGGAAAAGTGGACAAGGAGACTTGGTGTTGAAATGAAGTCCTGGAGTGTATACTGGAAAAGAGGCTAGCTAAGAAGAAGTGGGACACTGAGAGGACTGAACAGAGTAGACAGGAGTACAGGGAGATGCAGCGTAAGGTGAAGGTAAAGGTGGCAAAGGCCAAACGAAAAGCATATGAGGACTTGTATGCTGGGCTGGACAGTAAGGTTGGCAAGGCAGAGAGATAGAGGTGGGAAGGATGTGCAGCAGGTTAGGGTGATTAAAGAGAGATAGAAATGTACTGAGAGATGACAGGAGAGTGATGGGAAAATGGAAGGAGTACTTTGAGGAGTTGATGAATGAGGAAAACGAAACAGAACAAAGAGTAGATGAGGTGATTGTTGTGGAACAGGAAGTAGCAAATATTAGTAAAAGTGAGGTGAGAAGGGCATTGAAGAGGATGAAGAGTGGAAAGGCTGTTGGTCCTGATGACATACCTGTGGAGTTATGGAAGTGCTTAGAAGAGGTGGAAGTAGAGTTTTTGACTAGTTTGTTTAACAAGATCTTGGAAAGTGAAAGGATTCCAGAGGAATGGAGAAGAAGTGTATTGGTGCCAATTTTTAAGAACAAGGGAGATGTGCAAAGCTGTGGCTATTACAGCTATATAAAGCTAATAAACCATACAATGAAGCTGTGGAAAAGAGTAGTGGAAGCTAGGTTAAGGGCAGAGGTGAGCATTTGTGAGCAGCAATATAGTTTTATGCATAGAAAGAGTACATAAGTGGCAGTATTCGCTTTGAGGATGTTGATAGAGAAGTACAGAGAAGATTAAAGATTTAGATATAGATTTAGAAAAAGCGTACGACAGGGTGCTGAGAGAGGAGCTTTGGTGTTGTATGAGGAAGTCTGGAGTGGCAAAGAAGTATGTTAGACTGGTGCAGGACATGTATGAGAGCGCTAAGACCGTGTGCTTTAGGTGTGACAGAAGAGTTCAAGGTGGAGGTGGGTCTGCATCAAGTATCGGCTCCAAGCCCCTTTTTGTTTGCTCTGGTGATGTCGACCAGGGAGATGTAGCTACATATTTTTCAATCACTAAAAAGGATATAATTAAGGATATAATTGCAGGATAACACTCTTCCACACACATTGAATCTGTTGCAGCTAAAAGGCCATGATTTTTCACACTTTTTTTTTTTAAGTACCACAACTACTGTACTGGTACATATCACTGTTCTTTAAAATAAAGCTACCTGGGATTGTGGTGTACTTACTGATATGCTCTACTACTGAAGCTAGTGTGGTATTCGAGCAGGCATCAGTGTACATCACCTATTACCATCCTTGCTACCCTTAGTAGCTTAGGTCAATACAGAGTTTACTTTTTACTGAGCGAGGACAAATTCCCACAGACACGCTAAAAAAAAAAAAAAAAAATAGAAAGCCTTGGCAGTAGACTAGAGGCTGTTTTTCTTTAGGTTCTACTCCATATTAATTTCTATTACTTTGGAATGGGATGTCCAGCAAGCTTATTTAATCATGATGCTCAGGTGTATACTTTCACTGGTGAAAATTAACCGCTTTGCAGATAAATATGTACATGTAGTGATGTGATCTTAAAAAAACATATTTTGATTTTAAAAATCATATTTTGTATTTTCTGATTGACTAATAAACATCACCTTATTTCTTAAGACAACTATGACTGCTTAGCCTGCAATAGGTCTTAGATGTCCCAACTTCCTTTCATGAAAGACCTCTCCAGTGTGTGTGTGTGTGTGTGCGTGCATACAGAGGGTTCTACCTATAATCTATCAAGGCTTTTACTTCTTCTCATCTTAAAACAACTCTCTGATGCTCTGCAAAGCCTGATAAAAGCTTATTTTATCAGACTTATTGGAGCCTGTCTAGGTGATGGATTGTGTTTGCTCCACTTGTCTTCTGATAGAGGTGTACAGTACACTGTTCTACTTTAAATTCTGGAGATTAGTGCCATTTATCACAGGACCCATTTTCATGTCACATTAAAACAAACATTATAAAATGAATTATATAAATGATAAAATAAATAATATGTATACGTGTATATATATATATATATATATATATATATATATATATATATATATATACACTGTATATAGTATTTATTTATTTTCCTGGGTGGCTTATTGGTTAGCACTGTTAAAACTGTAGAAATTAAGGTTACATTTTAGTGAGTAAAATAAGTATTTTATACTCTACCAACCAGCAATATTTCTGGCTCCAACAGACTGGTTATGTGCTCAAGTGGTACACAGATTAATTTAAGAAGGTGCTTCTAATACAGTGGTGTCAAAAGTATTCACATTCATTACTTGAGTAAAAGTATAGATACTAGGGTTTAAAAAGACTCAACTCAAGCTTTTTACTCAAGTAAAAGTGTAAAAGTACTGGTTTTAAAACTACTGAAAAATGTGTTGTTTTTTTGTTGCATTTTTTAATGCCCATAGTGATTTGGGAATCTGTATATGGCAATTGAAAAGAATGCATTTTAGTACAATGCAAATACATTTAAGGACCACATATATGTACTACTTAGCATCAACATGTTTTATGGAGAAGAAGATATGATAACTAGTTGCCTATAAGTATTTTAATGGTGCAAAAAGTCAAACTTCAGAGGCATGTCATCGGTGACCTTTATTGGAATGTACTGTAAATGTACATCCAAGCTTAGCTGCAAGAATCTGTGAGTGCAACATACAAGAAAATTAGTTTACCCAGGGTAGGCTTAGTAACAATTACCCTTGTATGGTTGTCTACAATAAACATTAGTTCTGTCAGAATAAATGATTAATCCAAGTGATTAATAAAAAAAAAATATATATATATATATATATATACTGTATACATACAGTGGTGTGAAAAACTATTTGCCCCCTTCCTGATTTCTTATTCTTTTGCATGTTTGTCACACAAAATGTTTCTGATCATCAAACACATTTAACTATTAGTCAAAGATAACACAAGTAAACACAAAATGCAGTTTTTAAATAAAGTTTTCGTTATTAAGGGAGAAAAAAAACTCCAAATCTACATGGCCCTGTGTGAAAAAGTGATTGCCCCCCTTGTTAAAAATTAACTTAACTGTGGGTAATCACACCTGAGTTCAATTTCTGTAGTCACCTCCAGGCCTGATTACTGCCACACCTGTTTCAATCAAGAAATCACTTAAATAGGAGCTACCTGACACAGAGAAGTAGACCAAAAGCACCTCAAAAGCTAGACATCATGCCAAGATCCAAAGAAATTCAGGAACAAATAAGAACAAAAGTAATTGAGATCTATCAGTCTGGTAAAGGTTATAAAGCCATTTCTAAAGCTTTGGGACTCCAGCAAACCACAGTGACAGCCATTATCCACAAATGGCAAAAACATGGAACAGTGGTGAACCTTCCCAGGAGTGGCCGGCCAAACAAAATTACCCCAAGAGCGCAGAGACAACTCATCCGAGAGGCCACAAAAGAATCAGGACAACATCTAAAGAACTGCAGGCCTCACTTGCCTCAATTAAGGTCAGTGTTCACGACTCCACCATAAGAAAGAGACTAGGCAAAAATGACCTGCATGGCAGATTTCCAAGGCGCAAACCACTTTTAAGCAAAAAGAACATTAAGGCTCGTCTCAATTTTGCTAAAAAACATCTCAATGATTGCCAAGACTTTTGGGAAAATACCTTGTGGACCGACGAGACAAAAGTTGAACTTTTTGGAAGGTGTGTGTCCCGTTACATCTGGCGTAAAAGTAACACAGCATTTCAGAAAAAGAACATCATACCAACAGTAAAATATGGTGGTGGTAGTGTGATGGTCTGGGGTTGTCTTGATGCTTCAGGACCTGGAAGGCTTGCTGTGATAGATGGAACCATGAATTCTACTGTCTACTGAAAAATCCTGAAGGAGAATGTCTGGCCATCTGTTCGTCAACTCAAGTTAAAGCGATCTTGGGTGCTGCAGCAGGACAATGACCCAAAACACACCATCAAATCCACCTCTGAATGGCTGAAGAAAAACAAAATGAAGACTTTGGAGTGGCCTAGTCAAAGTCCTGACCTGAATCCTATTGAGATGTTGTGGCATGACCTTAAAAAGGCGGTTCATGCTAGAAAACCCTCAAATAAAGCTGATTTACAACAATTCTGCAAAGATGAGTGGGCCAAAATTACTCCAGAGCGCTGTAAAAGACTCGTTGCAAGTTATCGCAAACGCTTGATTGCAGTTATTGCTGCTAAGGGTGGCCCAACCAGTTATTAGGTTCAGGGGGCAATTACTTTTTCACACAGGGCCATGTAGGTTTGGATTTTTTTCTTCCTAAATAATAAAAACCATCATTTAAAAACTGCATTTTGTGTTTACTTGTGTTATCTTTGACTAATAGTTAAATGTGTTTGATGATCAGAAACATTTTGTGTGACAAACATGCAAAAGAATAAGAAATCAGGAAGGGGGCAAATAGTTTTTCACACCACTGTATATCATTCTTGTTCCCTTTCTGGTGCTGTTACCTTCCTCGCTGGTGCTTGGTTGTGACATTTCGCTCGATTCTTGAGTCTCTATCACGGACATCTTCGTCTACTTATTACAACTTTATCAACCGAAAATACTATTTTATTCAAACGTCCTTGCTGGAGTGTGTGACGTGATGTCATGTGCAGGTGCGATGGATCGCGTACCAACCAATAGGGTGTCGAAATGGTATGTTTATACTTCTCATCCAACCACAATCAAATTTACTCCATCCGGATGGCGCGATTTATACGGATTTCTTTTTTTTTTTTTTTAATGACATGCTGAAATAAAATAGGAGTAACGAGGCTATTTTTAAAATGTAAGGAGTAGAAAGTACAGATAATTGCGTGAAAATGTAAGGAGTAGAAGTAAAAAGTCGGCTGAAAAATACTCCAGTAAAGTATAAATACCCAAAATTCTTACTTAGGTGAGGTAACGAAGTATTTGTACTTTGTTACTTGCCACCTCTGTTCTAATAACAACATATTATGTGTATTAAAGACACCTCTCCACAGAATCTCTATCCTCCATTTACTTACCATCATGGGTAAAACCAAAAAGCTGTCAAAGGACATCAGGGACAAGATTGTAGACGTGCACAAGGCTGCGATAGGCTACAGGACCATTAGCAAGGAGCTTTGTAAGAAGGAGACAATTGTTGGAACTATTATTTACAAATAGAAGAAATACAAAATAACCCTCCATCATCTTCGGTCAGAAGCTGCATGCAAGAAGTCACCTCATGGGGCCAGGATGATCATGTGAAAAGTGAGGGATCAGTCCAGAAATCCAGAGCTTGCAGACTAAATCTTATAGAAAATTTACTGTATGAAGGGAGCTGAAACTTGCGACAGGCAAGAAACCTTAAGGGTTTAGAAAGAATTTGTAAACAATATGTGGACTAAATGTGTACAAACCTGGTAACCAACTACTGTACAAGAAATGTCTAACCTCTGTGACTGCCAACAAGGGTTTCTCCACCAAGTACAAAGTCATGTTTTGTGTAGGGATTAAATACTTTCCTTACTAAAATGCAAAACAATTCATAACTTTTGTATCACGTGCTTTCTCTGGATATTGTACTGTACAATCATTGTTTCTGCTGCACAAGTATGCTTCAGTCATTAAATGTAAAACCTACCATCAGAATTGTTTTAACCTTTTGGTTAAAACATGGCCTGCATTTTTGCAATTTGCTTTTTTTTCTAGTAATCTTGAAAAAAAGTTAAAATGCCCCTATTATTTTTATCATGCTCATAAGTGCAGTACATCATTTAAATCTGTAAAAGGTCTACTTCTATTGATGTTCACTCACAACATAAATATAACATTAGGAAAAAAAAACAGGGTGCACTTTCTGCCGTCTCAGTCTCTGCGAATATCTTTCTGTAATGCACAATTTAATTGAACTGAAAGTTTTAAACTGTTAAATGGAGAAGTACGTTCTGTCACACTTCATTATTTTAGAATAACAAATAAAATTCAGCTCCAAACAACGAAACTCTGAATCAGGTACTCTATAATGGAAAATATTTAGCTTGCTCAGTGTGTGGAGTGCAGAATGTTTAGACATTCTTCCTCAGTCGTTAGTGATAATTTTACTTGTAATAGGTGTGTGTTAGCACTCTGACGGAGAATATATCAGCATTAGAGGAGCGCATCCAGACTTTAGAGAGGGTTAAAGAGCGTAAAAGCACGGTTATTCCCACAGCGGAAAGTCTGGGTGCCACAGGCAAAGATAGCCAGCCCCCGACTCCAACAATAGAGCCCTCCGGAGCACACCTCTTCTGCGCTTCACGTGTCCAACAGGTTTACTATCTTCAGTGATGCACCCGCTGAGAAACCTAAAAGAGCTCTGGTTATAGGAGAATCTATACTGAGGCTTGTAAAATTAGCTAGGCCTTTGGGGGGCCAGTGGCAGTGGTTAGGTGTATCCTGGGAGCCAGAGCACTGGACATAGCAGGTAATCTTAGGACTCTGGGACAGCATAGGTTCTTTAAGATAGTGGTACATGCTGGAGCTAATGATATACGTCAGTCAAAGGTAAATAAGCGGTGTTTAAACTAGGGAAGGCAATGCCCGAAGAAGTAGTATGCTCTGGCCCCATCCCAATGAGACGTGGCGACATAGCTTACAGCAGGTTATTGTCCCTAAACTGCTGGATGTCTAGGTGGTGCTCCGAAAATAATGTGGGCTTTATAGATAATTGGAAGACCTTTGAGGGCAAAGCTGACCTGTTAGGGCGTAATGGTGTCCATCCCACTCGGGAAGGTGCTGCTCTCATCTCTTAGTAGTATAGTGCATAGTCTCAGAAGAGGCCTGGTTTATCTGTGACAATCCAGAGCCCAGACCAGGGAGAAGACAAACAGGCAAACTAACCGTCTGCTAGCTGCGTAGAGTCTGCACTTAGGGTTCATCATATTGAGACTGTGTCTGTTCTCCGAGCTAAACACAAATTTAGAAAGACTGTTTAATTTAATTAACATAGAGACCACAAACTCGGATCACACTGAATGCGCAGCCGGCACCTCTGATCTGAAGCTAGGACTGTTAAATATTAGATCTCTCGCATCTAAAGCAGTTATTGTTAATGAAATTATCATGGATCAGAAGTTTATTATACTCTGTTAAACAGAAACCTGAATTAAACAGGATGAGTATGTAGCTTTAAATTAAGCTAGAAATCCTGGATACAGCTACATACACCAGCCTCGGGTAACTGGTAGAGGAGGAGGCGTTGCAGTTATTTACAGTGATAATCTGTCTATCATACAAAAACATCGACAAAAATTTAATGCATTTGCAGTTTTCTATAGTAATATAAATGTAGCTACAAATATGAAGCCAGATCAGTCGATCGCACTAATTATCATTTACAGACCACCAGGGCCATACTCGGAATTTCATTGTAAATTTGCAGAATTTCCTCTTAAACCGCATCATTTCTGCAAACAAAGTGTTAATTGCTGGAGATTTTAATAATTATTTTGACAATCCAGAAGACCCTCTGAGAACAGCATTTATGTCCATACTGGACTCGGTAGGAGTAAATCAGTGTGTAGTAGGTCCCACTTATAAAGTAGGTCACACTTTAGATTTAATAATATTCTTAGGATTAAGTATAAAAAAATGTATTCACAATTTTACTTTGTACGCACAGCGCCGCGCTACCATATTAAACGTACATTCACATCAACTACCACACAGAGCTTTATCAGTAATCTCCCAGAGTTACCGACTTTGATTGGATTACCGTCTGACCCCACAGAATTCAATCAGGCGACTGAATATTTAGAGTCAGCATTTTGTTAGACCTTAGATAATGTAGCTCCAGGTAAAAGAAAAATTATCAGAGCTAAGAAACTCTCTCCCTAGTCTAAGGATCACACACACACTTTAAAACAGACCGATCAGAAATTAGAACCAAATGGCGTCAAACTAAATTGTTAGTATTGCAAATAGCATGGAAGGAGAATATAGAAAAGCTCTTAGTCTAACTAGATCAATCTCTCCACTCTTATAGAAAACAACAAAAATAATCCTAGATTTTTATTTAATACCGTAGCCAAATTAACCAGAAATAAGACCACTGCAGAAATCCCCACAACAACATCTTGCAGTAGTGAGGACTTGAACTTATTTAATAATACAATTGTAAATATTAGGCATAAAATTGAGGCTTTGAAACCGAACAATATAATTGATGCATGATGACCATTTAGATTCATACACATTCACATTCCATACAAACTTAAATAATTCTTTTGATTGTGTAAACCTGCTTTGCGACAATGACAATGATTAAAATTGCTATACAAAATTGCTATACAAATAAAATGTAATTGAAATTGAATTGGTTTGGGTCCATCTATCTTCGCCTGCGGCACCAAGACTTTCCACTACAGAAATAACGCTGCTCTCACACTGTTTAACCTTCTCTAAAGTCTGGATGCACTCCTCTAATGCTAATATCTTCTCCAGAGTGCCCACTAATACACACCTGTCACAAATAAAGTTATCACTAACAATGGAGGATGAATGTTTAAACATCCTTCACTCCACACACTGAACAAGCTAAATATTAGCCATTATTGCGTACCTGAGTCTGAGTTTCGTTGTTCGGAGCTGGAGTTCTTAGACGAAGAAACTTGCACGTTCTTCAAAAAGCACAAAAAACTGAAAGAAAAGCAAAAATGAAAAGTACAATAATATTAAAATGTAAAAACCATATATAAATGGGCATGTATAGCTCCCAATGAACCTTGGTGATTGTTTTTTTTTTTGATTATGTGAAGTGGATACAGCTATACTTGACTCTTACCTGATATACAGTATGTTTGACAAGCAAATGAATAAAATTTAATTCCACAGTGCAGATGGAAATCACAAACTTACTGTAGGTTAATAACATAATAAGGCATTTCCCACAAATTTTGAGTTATCCATGTCTTTATTTTAATTTACATCATTTAATCTAATTTAATATGAAGAAATTGTGAGGGGCGGCACAGTGGTGTAGTGGTTATCACTGTCGCCTTGCACCTCCAGAGTCCAGGTTCAATTCCCAGGTTTGGAGTTTGCATGTTTTCCCCATGCTTAGTGGGTTTCCTTTGGGTGCTCTGGTTTCCTCCCACAGTATATGAATGAGTGTGTGATGCATGTGAGTGCCCAGCGATGGATTGGCACCCTGTCCAGGGTGTACCCTGCCATCTGCCCTAAGTCTCCTGGGATAGGCTCTAGGCCTCCCGCAACCCTAAATACAGGATAAAGCGGTATAGAAGATGAGTGAGTAAGTGAGTTTATTACATTAATAAAACTTAATCATGCAAGATCTTCTACAAAATTAAATGGTACATTGTAATGTACCCTAAGTGTTAGGCAATGACATACAATGAACATTTTTTCTTTCTTTCTTTCCAATGCAACATCTAAAATCCAATCCTTCTTCCATTGGGTGTTTTGGCTCTCACCAGACAATTACATTTTGCAAGCAAATTAAAAGTAATTCCAGTTGTACAGAAAAAAAGTAAAATAAAGATATCAGCACAGAATCTGCATGACATCTAGCAAGTCTTTTATCTTACTGTATACGCACCAAATTTTATGACACACATGCTTTAATCATATCTTGGGTTTATTTTATCATCAGCAGTAACTCACCTTTCGAAAGCCTTCTGAATGTTAAGAGATAAATGTTTTAAATGATTTATGTTATAAGTTTGATGAGGGACCCAGGTGCAGTTCTAAGAAAACAAATACTGTATGAGTAAATAACCACACAGATTAGCTAACCACAGTATTTCCTTGCATGCATCTCCATCTCTCTGTGTCTCTCACTTTCTTTTTACTTCTCTTTGTGAAATATTTTTAAGCAGTTTAACTCTGCAATTGTCAATTTTGTACAGAATTTATTATCATCCATAACTTGTTGGATCATCACTGTGTATGAAATGTGAGACAATCATAGAAAACTTAAGCGGGACTTAGTTTAGATATGGTTTATGAATATTTTTTGTATCGTTGCCGCGAAAGTTTCGCGTTTGTATCAGCGTGGTATTAGTTTTCATTGATATGCTGACAACACACAGTTATATTTCTTAGCAAAACCTGATGAAAAAAAAAGACCCTACTAAAGTTGAGCAATGTGTGCAGGACATAAGAAATTGGATGCTAATTAACTCCCTTCTGCTTAATCCGGATATGACAGAAGTTCTAGTCATAGGACCGCATACAGCTACAGTAGGAGTAAAATTTTAGATCACACCGTAACTTTAGATGGCCTTTCTGTTCCATCAAGTGCAACAGTAAAAGACCTCTGTGTGATTATTGATTCCAGCCTTTCATTTGAAGCTCATGTAGAAAATATTACCAGGATAGCATTCTTTTACCTTAGAAATATTGCCAAGATAAGAAATATATTGTCGCTAAACGATGCAGAAAAACTAGTTCATGCTTTTATCACCTCTAGGTTGGACTATTGTAATGCCTTACTGTCTGGTTGTTCAGCTAGGTGCATAAATAAGCTTCAGCTAGTCCAGAATGCAGCAGCGAGAGTCCTCACTAGAACTAGAAGATACGAGCACATCACCCCTATCTTATCTTCACTGCATTGGCTCCCTGTGAAATTTCACATTGATTTTAAAATACTACTAGTGTCTTACGAACCGCCGCGCCTACTTCGATCAAAGGATGTAGGCTGCTTATCAGTACTGCATATTATGAACTACAGCTGGGGGCATAGCTTTTTCTTGCAAAGCCCCAAAATTATGGAATAGTCTTTCAAATAGTGTTTGGGACTCAGACACAGTCTCAGTGTTTAAGTCCAGGCTAAAAACCTATTTATTTAATCAAGCATTTTTATAAATAGATTTGCCTTAGGTAAAGGAGCAGATCTGGGGGACTTATGGACGTAGAGTATTATGGTGAACTGGTATGTTTAGATGCTGTCTTCCTTACTCTCATTGATCACTCAGGTTTGCTGACGGTGAGGTGATTGTTTGCTTTACATCTCAGGAAGCCCTCATGTCTGTGTTTCCTTCTGGCTCTCCCTTTTAGTTATGCTGTCATAGTTAGTCCTGCCGGAGTCTCTGCTTGCACTCTACAGTTAATATACATTTACATTATACATTGTGTGACTGTGACCATACCTAACTGCCATCTGTCCTCTTCTTCTCTTTCTCCCCCTCTTTTTCTTTCCTATCTCCCCCTGTCTCCTCCTTTCACTCTTTCTCTCTCTCTCTGTCGAGCTACACATGTTGTTCCTGAGCTGCCTGTGATCCAGACTCCCTCTGCCCTCCCTCTGCCCGTCTGACCCATCCTGGTGCCGTCACATGGATGCCCCGTGTGTCTCTTTGGGATGCGTCTGGTGTCTGGGGATGATTCTCTCTACCTAGAAGATGGTTCTGGCCTCGACTGGTGTTGGCAACTATTTCTCTGGGGACTTGACAGTTCGATAGTTCAGGACTGGAACTTCCTACAAGTCTACCTAAGTCTTCAACAACTACCTGGACTCCATATTAACATCAATTAACATCAGCTATTATAGCTGAACTGCCTGCCACCTAACACACTGTATAAATGCAGATTATTTACTGCCTTCTGTTTCACCCAAATGAGAATGGGTTCCCTGTTGAGTCTGGTTCCTCTCAAGGTTTCTTCCTATTACCATCTCAAGGAGTTTTTCCTTGCCGCTGTCGCCCTCGGCTTGCTCACCAGGGACAAACTGACCATTTTGATTCATACACATTCACATTTCATACAAACTTAAATAACTCTTTTGATTGTGTAAAGCTGCTTTGCGGCAATAACAATTGCTAAAAGCGCTATACAAATTGAATTGAATATTAATAAATTTTTAAAATGTGAGACAATCATAGAAAACTAAAGTGGGAATTAAACAGTTGTGTTATATTGCAGTTTAAATATGGTTTATGAATATTTATAAATTTTTCAGTCATGTATCATTTTCATTTATTCTTAAGTAATATCATTAATGATGGTAATTAATGTTTTTACTTTAACACCCTGCGACTTTTTTCCCTTGTTCCATGTCCCTTTGGGGCCTACATAGGTTATCTCTGCTTTAGCTAATTTTATGTCAAGAATATTTATTAATTTTTAACTTTCCATGTTAATCAACATGTTTAAGTAACATTTAAAATTCGATAAAAAAGATGTAATTGTCAATGTTAAGTCATTTTAGTAAGTGTTTTTTTCTCCTTTCATGTCCATTTGGAATCTCTGTATAATATCTCTGAGTAACATAAGTTAATGTTAAATACGGATGTTGCCATTGGTCTAAATTTTTCATCCGGAGCTGTTATGATCAATGTCCCACACATGTCAAGTCAAAGGAAGAGAGGACAGACTTTGTAGGACTTTTTTTTTTTTAAAACATTAAATGCTATGAAATACTAATCTCTGGACGTTAACTAACTTTCTTCTGCTAAATCCTGACAAGACAGAAATTCTAGTCATAAGACCACATGTAGCCAGAAACAACCTTTTTGATCACACTTTAGCGCAGCCACGTAAAGGCAAACAGTTACCTGACCCGGCTTAAAAGCTCACACGGAAAAAAGCTTGAGGAGGGAGAAAGTTAAGATATGCAGCATTGTGCTAACTTTGTCATCAAAATCCTACGGAGTAGCAAAGAGTATTGTGGAGATTGGACTGTTGACGATTTTGCCCATTTCTGGAATATTGCCAACAAGACTGCTTCACAGGATTACTCATACATTATCGAGCTCTCTGTTTATTTCCATCAATCCAGTGAGCCCGATTCATCTCTCCTCACACACACACTGTTGCAATGACCTGGACTTTGGACATTCAACCCACACTCACACTTTGCTTTAATTTGTATATATTTTGTAAATATTGTTTTCTTTGTTTGTTTGGGTGCACCTTTTGTTTAGTTTTTGTATAATACACAATAATTTTGGGTTTGCTAATTGGGCGTTGTGTTGTCTTTCTTGCTCACTGGTTTTAGGGCATCACCGGCAGAAGATAAAGACCTCTTTATAGTGTAACTCAGTTTAAATCAAGCTTAACCTGATTGCAGAGGTGGAAAGAGTAATAACCTTTTGTACTCAAGTACAAGTACCGTTACTTAAGTGAAATTTTACCGAAGTACAAGTTACCATTATTAAAATATACTTAAGTAAAGGTAAAAAAAAGGACCTCATTAAAAATGCACTCAAACCAAAAGTTACAGAGTTACTTTATTTATCCACGGAGGTGGGGTGGGGCATTCTAGTGTAATTCAAAAAAGACAAGCAAATATACATGTCAAACTAGTTGTTTTTAACTAAGGAATCACCTTTGTGTAATGAAGCTGTTGCCTTTCTTCAGTGATGTGACCTCACGAATAGTAAGGGCTAGGTCATTCTACAATTTGGGTTCCAGTTTGGTTTTGGGTACAGTCAGCAAAAGTTTATCTGATGATCTATAAGACCAGGGAGGGGCATAGGGCTCTAGCAGATCTGAGAGGTAGGGCAGGGCAAGGCCATGTACAGTCAACATTTAAACATGTAAACATTGGAAGCCAATTAAGGGAAGCCAGAACTGGGAGGATATGTTCTCTTTTAAGCGTAGACGTTAACAGTTGTGCAGCAGAATTTTGGATCAGCTGTAGTCGATGTTCTGCTGCCAGAGAAACCCCAAAATTCAAAGCATTACAGTAATGATTCGAGTGGTGATAAAGGCGTGGTCCATTAGGCTATTTAAAAATGCCTAATGGACAAAACAGGCTCAAGTTTTGCCAGTTGCCTTAATTGAAAGAAACTGGACCGAACCACACCACTGATCTGTTTATCAAATTTTAGGCCTGGTCAAAAATAACAACTAAATTTGATGCTGTGAGGTGGAACTCCATCCCTGGCACCAGGACCAAATACCAAAACTATCTGTCAACGCAATTAAAACACCTTTCGAAAGCCTTCTGAATGTTGAGGGTTAAATGTTTTAAATGATTTCTGTTATAAGTTCCTCTTTGATGAGGGACCCAGTTGCAGTTCTAAGAAAACAAATACTGTATGAGTAAATAACCACACAGATTAGCTAACCACAGTATTTCCTTGCATGCATCTCCATCTCTCTTTGTCTCTCATTTTCTCTTTACTTCGCTTTGTGAAATATTTTTAAGCAGTTTAACTCTGCAATTGTCAATTTTGTACAGAATTTATTATCATCCATAACTTGTTGAATCATCACTGTGTATGAAATGTGAGACATTCATAGAAAACTAAAGTGGGAATTAAACAGTTGTGTTTTATTGCAGTTTAGATATGGTTTATGAATATTTATAAATTTTTCAGTTATGTATTCAATTCAATTCAATTTTATTTGTATAGCGCTTTTAGCAATTTTCATTGCCGCAAAGCAGCTTTACACAGTCAAAAGAATTATTTAAGTTTGTATGAAATGTGAATTTGTATGAATCAAAATGGTCAGTTTGTCCCTGGTGAGCAAGCCGAGGGCGACAGTGGCAAGAAAAAACTCCCTGAGATGGTAATAGGAAGAAACCTTGAGAGGAACCAGACTCAACAGGGAACCCATCCTCATTTATCCACATGTATCATTTTGATTTATTCTTAAGTAATATCAATAATGATGTTAATTAATGTTTTTACTTTAACCCCCTGTGACTTTTTCCCCCTTGTTCCATGTCCCTTTGGGGCCAACATAGGTTATCTCTGCTTTAGCTAATTTAATCTCAAGAATATTTATTAATTAATAACTTTCCATGTTAATCAACATGTTTAAGTAACATTTAAAATTAGATAAAAAGATTGTCATTTTAGTATGTGTCCCACACATGTCAAGTCAAAGGAAGAGAGGACAGACTTTGTAGGACATTTTTTTTTTTAAAACATTGAATGCTCTGAAATACTAATCTCTGGATGTTAACTAACTTTCTTCTGCTAAATCCTGACAAGACAAAAAGTAGCTCGAGGAGGGAGAAAGTTAAGAGATGCAGCACGCTGAGTTTGTGATTAAAATTCTACAGAGTAGCAAAGAGTATTGTGGAGATTGGACTGTTGACGATTTTGCCCATTTCTGGAATATTGCCAGCTTAACTGCCTGCTTCACAGGATTACTCATACGTTATCGAGCTCTCGGTTTATTTTCATCATTCCAGTGAGCCCGATTCATCTCTCCTCACACACACACTGTTGCAATGAGCTGGACTTTGGACATTCAACCCACACTCACCCTCTGCTTTAATTAGTATATATTTTCTAAATATTGTTTTCTTTGTTTGTTTGGGTGCACCTTTTGTTTAGTTTTTGTATAATACACAATAATTTTGGTTTCGCTAATTGGGCGTTGTGTTGTCTTTCTTGCTCACTGGTTTTAGGGCATCACCGGCAGAAGATAAAGACCTCTTTATAGTGTAACTCTGTGTAAATCAAGCTACCAAGCTTGGAAGAGGTGGAAAGAGTAATAAACTTTTGTACTCAAGTACAAGCCCCGTTACTTTAGTGAAATTTTACTCAAGTACAAGTAAAGTTACCATTATTAAAATCTACTCAAGTAAAAGTAAAAAGTACCTCATTAAAAATTTACTTAAACTAAAAGTTACCAAGTTACTTCATTTATCTACGGGGGTGGGATGGGCCTTTTAGTGTAATTCAAAAAAGACAAGCAGATATACATGTCAAACTAGTTGTTCCGTTTCAAAAGCTACACTCGATGCTGCGCAAAAAACGCTATGGGAACATCTTTCTGTGTTGCCGGTTGTGAAGCATGTGTGTACATGACATATATAACCTCGGTTAGGTGACGTCATCTGATGAAGCACACCTGCAGGTTATAAATAGGAGTGAACCAGAAACGTTCCTTAGATCTTTTTGTCTTCATGACAGCTCGTTGTGTTTGCGTGTGTATGTGTAAACCAGCAAAAATAAGATTGTTTAACTCACCGATATGGCAGAGTTTTAAATGGGATGTCCCTCTGTGTGTGATAAATTTAAATCGGAGGGCGATCTCCACACTTACTGTTTCAAATCGCATTCCTTAAGAGAAGCTTCGAGCCGCGGCACATTCCTGAGGCTTACGCGTGAATCTGGCAGGTGTGCAGGAGACGGATTCCCCTCCTTTCTCTCGCACCCCTCGCCGGATCGGGAAATTCTTCCATCCGCTCTCAAGCGCGCCCTTGTGAATGGGCAAGGATCTCCGCCGAGATGAAAATAGCCTCCAAGCACTCGACATTAGACAACAGGTTCTGTCGGGTCGCCGGGGGGGGGGCGGAGCCAACGGCGCTTTCTCCCTTTTCTTAGCAATCTCCATGATGAGTTAACCCTTTTATGGAGTAAGCTGTATTCATCCTGTGTTTTCGTGCCATCAAAAAGATACACTTCCAGGCTATCTCTCTCCTGGGACATCATCCTCCCTGAAAAGCTAACACTTTCTTACAAGCTGTGTAGACTTTCATCTTCCCTGGAGGGAAAAGCTTTTCAGCCAGCAGGTCAGGTTGGTGCTCCATTGCACACCATAGCGGTTTTGCAGGCCTACCAGGCTGACTTGCTAAGAGACTTGAGCACTGGCGAGGTTTTGGAGTCAGAGCGCAGGGTCAGCCATGATATGGCACCCCTTGAGCAGTTAGGGTTAAGGACCTTGCTTAAGGGCCCAACAGTGGCAACCTGGGGAGCTGGGGATCAAACCGCCGATCCTTTGATCAGTAACTCAGTGCCTTAACCCTTTTAGCTACCACTGCATGTTCAGCATTGAATAAATATTTTATTATTAATAATTAAAGCTGCTTACATCGCGCGCACCTTCACTTAAAAAAATGCAGTGTTAAATCAGCAACTCGGCCCCAGCGCGGCAGCCGGGGATCCTTTAGCTAAAAATCCCTAAACGATTTCCCATTCATTTTCAATGGTAGTGCAAAACCACTACGGATGCAATATACTTTCGCCCGCCAGTGCCTGTTCCGCGCGCTGATTGGTCGAGCCGCCTTAGAAAAAACCTTAAACTGTTTCCCTTTACACTTCCACTTTCTAAACCATTACAGATGTAATTATACGTTCGAATGGGAAACCGTTTAGGGATTTTTAGTGGGATTTGCGCGACTGTCACTAAGTGCCAGCTATTCACAACTTGCCCCCACGGAACGCAGAATCTCCGGGCTTTGACTGTGCCTTCTCCATTCGTTATTGCCGGGGCGAACTGGGACCAAAAAGTGGCCGTGGACTTCCTAGCACACAGCAGCCCACACCATAATACATTGGCTCATTAATGTAGAGATACATTTTTAACACCAGTTACTAGTATAAAAATATAACAATACATAAATCAATGCTATTTAAACATAGTATTTGAAGTATCACTGAACATATATTGGGTCATATTAGTAGAACAAATAAACGAAGAAAAGAACATCAAGACAAACAACATGTACATCTATAAAGACAATATTTTAAAAGGAATAGCAATAAAACTGAACAGGTAAGCTGAAATAAAATCAGTAGCTTACGCTAGAAAACTAGTTACTTATTTTAATTATTGTGGTAGTCAATATTAATACGAAATAATGCTAAGAAACATTATTTTTAATTAATATTGACTACCATAATAATTACTAGTACGAGTGATTGCCATTCTTTTTACTTGGCTCTGGTACAGTAGATCAGGGGAGACGTGTTGGTCATCATCAGCAGGCACTGGTTCATCATCACTGATGAGTGGTATGTCTAACAATGCATCAAGATGATACCCCCCGAAATGCAAAATGTTCATGATAACTCACAAAAAAAGGCCAATCTGTCCTTTTCTTATAAAGTGTTTAGGTGAAATGACAAATATGCAAAGAAAAAAAATCAGAAAGGGCAAATACTTTTTTTTATGCCACTGCACATGTAGTCAGATTGTTCCACTGGGATTAAACTGTGCCAGGTGGAGTTATAGCACTTTCAAAATCATACTAACTACACTGATATGAATAACTTTGAATGATGAATGCTTTTTACCACCCTTGTAACTCAATAAAAGACAATGCAAAGAATATTTTCTTACAGCATGTAAAGATATATTTTGGCAGTATTGACTTGCATCTTTTAAAATACATAAATACAGTAAATAAAAAAAATAACAATACTGACAAAATGTCTCATTTTGCTGTCAAACTATTTATAAGCCTCCTGGGTCTCTGTGAGACTGGTGCTACTGGACACTGAAAATATTATAGTTTTATATGGTGTTTGTCTTATTATTCTTTCCTTTGTTTTACAAATATGACCCGATATATGTTCGGTGAAACTTTGTTTTATGTTTTTGTATTGTGTTATATTTTTATACTAGTAAGTAGTTTTAAAAATGTATCTCCACTTTAATGAGCCAGTGTATTATGATGTGGGATGTGGTGCGCTGCTGGATCCAGCCTCACTGTCCCTGACCTGGTATAGGCATAATTGGTTTATTTGAAGCATTTCACAGCATTTACCTTTAAAGCTTTTTCTTATTTTCGCGTAACCTCCTTTTTATTCATGGAAATTTTTATTAACTTGCCCAGAAAATTCGCTGCATCGAGAAAGGATCAATATCTAAAAAGTTTAAGATGCCCACGTGTGTGGACAAAGAATACAAAAGTGTATAATCTTTAATAAAGTTAGCCTAATACAATATTGTTTCCAATGCTGAAGCAAACATGCTTTTGTTTTAGTCTATTCATTGAATATAACGCGACAGCGCGCTCCGAGGTGAAGTGCACCCACAGTTACTGTAATCCCCCATCTCACCTTTACGACAGGTGTGAAGTCATCAAACCGGTTTCGCTGCTGGGGGAATTCGCAGAATTGGGGTTTTTAAAACAAATTAACAAGACCGAGCAGACGTCAGACAGGGGGTTTGGTTGGTTAGAAGTGGCGCTGACTGGGGGGGGCGGAAGAGAGTCTCGCCTAGGGAGCAATTCAGTGTAGAACCGCCACTGCGCCACTAAACTCCGCGCCTTGCTTTTATAATGTGGAGCAAGCCCGATATCATATTAACGTAGCATTTATCATTCAAAGTTATTCATATCAGTGTATAGTTAGTGTGATTTGAAAAGTGCTATAACTCCACCTGCCACAGTTTCAGCCCAGTGGAACAATCTGGCTACATGTGAAGTGCCATGAAATAATATTTGCCCCTTCCTATTTTTTTTCTTTGCATATTTGTCACACTTGTATAGGTGGAATTTTACCTAAACACTTTAGGTGAGAACGTATAGGTTAATATGTATAGGTGAGAACAGCTGATTCACACTTGGGGAGAGTGAATAATTTGCATTTAAATGTTGTCTGGCATTGTAAGCACACGCAGTGACACTAAAAAAACGATAGGATTAATAGGAATAGGAGGCACTAAAGAGGAGGATTTTTATTTAGACTATTAAAAAAATTAACCTGCGTCTATTTTTAGGCGTGCCAGCTGCCACCTTTTAGTTAGAAGTTTTCAATACAAATCTTATAATGCCCACATGACATGCTGAGCTATCCATGCCAATGATCCCGGGCTTGCACCCTGCGCTATAAAATACGACTACGACGGCCATCCGCGGACAGCAGCTCCTGCCTCCGTCCGCTTGCGCTGGCTCTTCTTTGAAGTCCCTGGGGCGCATTCCATTTGCCCCGTTTGCATGCCGCACTTCCGCGTTGTTGTGCGCACGTCTCACTCACACCGCGTAGTAAAATCCACTGTAAACCAACAAACCCCGAGATCAAGCCCGGGATCATTTATTTAAATTCCCGAATGTTGCTTACGGCAAGTCGCGGCACGTCGCGCGCTAAATTGCGGCACCTCGCGGGAAAACACGTGCAGTCTTAATGGCCACATCTGTACCACAAACTGTGTCTCGACTAGAAATCCCAGTTTGTAATGGCTGCGCATGCGTGCACAGGAGAGCACGCTAAACTTTCTCTCCTCTCTACCATGCAGCAAAAAAAATATCTACTTCTCTTAAGTGAAACGACTTAAAAGTAATATCAACATTCCAGACTGTAGCACATTAACAATAACATCCAGAAAACTTATTAAAGTACAAAAAAAACAATTTACATCCCATATTAACATGGATGCTAAACATGTAATTAACACTGTAGCTTATACACTCTACAACTCTCTTAATATTTTATATAACAATTAAAAAAAACAAATGCACAAATACTGTTTACCTATTTTTCAAGAAATGACAGTTTTTAACCAGTAGAAATCCCAGTTTGAAATGGCTGCGCACGTGCACAGGAAAGCACGCTAAACTTCGTACGCTCTACTTCTCCCTCAGCACCAGAACACCTTAAGCTGCCCCTAGTGGTTACCAACTGTCACAGCTAGATGCTGAATTAAATGAAATGAGAAGTACTGTAATAAACAAAATAAACTTCCACTGGGATGGCTGTTTAACCCTGCCCGTTAATAGGTAATAAAAATGATACATTATTAATACATTATTAATAATACATTTTGATTATTCAGTAACTATACAATAATACATTATTAGTGTTGACTGTGTGATATCATCAGCTGAACATTCAAGAAAAAGAACATATAAGCTTATCCCCAATTTCTGGGTAGGGTTACATCCTCCCCTGCTAAACCCTGACGTCCTCGTCAGACCACCTACATAGCTGCATTAATCAAATTCATCAGCATAGCAGTT
This sequence comes from Clarias gariepinus, assembly GCF_024256425.1. Classification (NCBI taxonomy): domain Eukaryota; kingdom Metazoa; phylum Chordata; class Actinopteri; order Siluriformes; family Clariidae; genus Clarias; species Clarias gariepinus. The sequence continues at coordinate 10,368,941 of NC_071120.1, forward strand.
TGAGTTTGCATCATTGCCATAAGACTTAAGTAATCTACCTGTGATTTGCTACCAACTAGCTGTGGCTTACAGCTTGCATTCCACCCAACATAATCATTAAGTTTTATGGGAGGGTGGCGGTCCCTCTTGGGTCTGCCAGGGGATTTCGCTTGGTCTTCTTTAACAGCCTCAGATAGACTTTCCCCATGAAACCTTCCTGAACACCTGGCACTGTCTGTCTCAATTATTTAAGAGCGTTCAGTGGTACTCAAACCATCTTCACAAGGCCAACTACAACAGGTTCATTCCACATCTACTGGAAAAATAACATCTCCTCCATCATAAGAACTAGAGTACCTTTCATCAGTCATAGCACTCTGACACTCAGTTTCTCTTCCTGACATACGGAATACAGGAGCCTCAGGGTCAAGTGCCTTGACATACATGTTCTCCTCATTTCCCTGAGCAATTGTGGTGTGTTCAGCTGTTTTTGATCGGGTCTGTACTCCTACTTTCTCTTTAATAACATCAGTCTCTACCACCTCCTCCCTAATAGGAAGAAACCCACAAGGGAGTAGCAAATCCCTGTGTAACACACGCTCTCTACCATCACCATCTTCAGGTGTTACTACATACACTGGGATATCAACATTAGGTTGCTTAACCACTACATAGACAGTGGGCTCCCATCGGTCAGCTATCTTGTGTTTCCTACGAATGTTAACATTACGCACTAAAACACGATCTCCTTCCCCAAGGGCCGCAGCCGTGACCTTACTATCCCACCTTTTTTTGTTTAATGCCTGCCTCTTGTCAGCTGACTCTGAAGCCAACTTATAGGCATATTTCAGCCTCTTCTTCAAATCATTTACATAGGCTGTGTGGGTTTTAGCATCATGGCCCGCTGGACAAATCCCGAAACACAAGTCAATAGGGAGACGTGGCTGGCGATCAAACATTAAGTAGAACGGTGACTCTCCAGTAGTATCGTTCCGAGTGCAATTGTAGGCATGTACTAATGGACATACATATTTCCTCCAGTGCTCTTTCTTTTGATCTTCCAAAGTACCCAAGAGATCTAAAAGGGTACGATTGAACCTCTCCACAGGGTTTCCCCTAGGATAATAGGGAGTGGTCCTTGACTGTACTCCTGAGATTTTACACAGCTCAGCCACCACTTCAGACTCAAAGTTTGCCCCTTGTTGCTATGAATCCTTTTTGGAAAACCAAAACAGCAGATTAGGTTCTCCCATAAAATGTTTGCCACTATTTTAGCCGTTTGATCTTTAGTGGGGAATGCCATTGCATATTTCGTAAAGTGATCTGTGATCACTACAGTAATATATTTCTGTATATGAGTCGGGTTCGAGAAAAAGGAAGTCCATGCATACTAATTCTAGTGGGGCATAAACTTTGATATTGACCAACTTTGCTGCCTTTTGAGCCCGAGCCTTTCTGCGTAAACATCTTTCACATGTTTTACATTTATTTTCTACCGATGCAGACATTCTGGGCCAGTAAAATCTGGCACGGGCCAATTCCAATGTTCCCAGTTTCATCGTGAATTCCCTCCAAGGCCAATTTTCTTTGACTTTCTGGAATTACAAGTTGGTTGTACCTTCTCCCTGATTGGTCAGACACTCATCTATATAGCACCCCATCCATCAGGATCAACCTATCGCTATCTCTTAGCAATAAGCAAACTTCATGGCTCTCACGTCGTCTTTCTGAGTTTGTCAATGTTTTGCTAGACTCTACAAGCTTTATGACTCGTCTTATATGTACTGTATGTCTTCCCTCTGCAGTCTCTGCCAGTCTGTCAAATTCATACCTGGTAGTGTGGGTCGTCCAGGCCATGGATCAGGTTCATACAGATTGCATGGGACTGCACTTTCATCACTTGGAAGGGTCTCTACAGCTGGAATATATGGCTCAGTCTCCGCCTCTAAACTTTCTTCACCTTTCTCCTCTTTTTCCGGCCATGTTGCCTTTTCCACAGACTGTTGTCTCATGCACAAACTTTTCTTTACCTCTTCCGTCAGAATTCGAAAACTTTCTGGTGAATATGTTGCCTTATCCAGGAGACAATGTATTTTACTGTCCAATTCTTTTGAGTCTTCATCGTCTGCAGGAGGGTCATGAGGTGTGCGTGACAGCTCATCTGCATCAATATTTGTCTTTCCTGCTCTGTATATCAAAGTTGTACATCGAGAGCGCCGCTAGCCACCTCTGCCCAGTAGCGTCTAACTTTGCAGTAGTCAGGACATAAGTCGACGGGTTGTTATCTGTCAAGACTTGAAATGAAGCTCCATAAAGATAGTCATGAAACTTCTCACAGACAGCCCATTTTAGAGCAAGAAACTCCAGTTTATGCGCTGGATAGTTCTTTTCAATTCTAGACAGACCACGGCTAGCATAAGCAATTACTCTCGTTTTGCCTTCTTGAACCTGGTACAGGGCAGCACCTAGGCCACTAACACTTGCATCCGTGTGCAAGATAAAGGGCCATTTCCAGTCAGCAAAACCTAAAACAGGCACACTCGTCAATCTCTGAACAACGGTCTCAAATGCATGATGGCACATAGTGCATGGTGCATGGTGGCCATTTCCCTTCTAGGAACTGTGCTTTAGATCTCCTGTTGCCTTTCCTGCATTTGCTCTGTGTTGAAAACTCACCCTGCAACAACTCGTTTAAAGGTTTTACAATTTTAGAATATCCCTCTACAAATCGTCTATAGTACCCAGAGAACCCTAAAAAGGACCTGAGCTCTCTTACTGTTTTTGGAATGGGCCATTGCCTTACAGCAGCTACCTTATCTGGGTCTGGCTCTATACCGTTAGATGAGATCACATGACCAAGGTATTTTCAGATGTTTGGAAGAACTTGCACTAAGACACAGATAATTCCAACCCATATTGTGAAATTCTCTCAAGAACTTTCATCAGTCTTTCCTCATGTTGTTCCAAAGTCTCGGAAAATATGATCAAATCATCGAGAAATGCTATCACTTCCTCCAAATTTATGCCAGCCACCACCTTCTCCATAGTCCTCTGAAACGTTGCAGGAAAATTTGTCAGCCCTTGGGGTAATCTACGGAATTGCCAGGTGCCGAATGGAGTGGTAAATGCTGTTTTAGGACGATCTTCCGCTCTCACATCCAACTGGTAGTAGCCAATTTTCAAATCTAGGACTGTGAACCACTTGGAGCCAGATAGCAGAGCAAAAGTCTCCTCTATTCTAGGAAGTGGATATGCATCTTTCTTAGTCAAGCTATTCAGTTTGCGGTAATCCACCACCATCCTAAAATCACCATTTCATTTTCTCACTAAAACTACAGGAGAAGCATATGGGGAATTTGCTTCCTCTATGATCCCTGCAGCTAGGAGATCTTTCAAATGCTGTTTTAAATCTTAAAAATCTGCAGGTGAAACACGACGTGTGCGCTCTTTAAAAGGGGCATGATCAATTAATTCGATGCCATGTTTGACACCTTTCACATGGCCTATGTCTAGATCACTCCTTGCAAAAGCATCTGGCACCTCTTTGAAGATCCTTTCACTGATATGTCTCTTAAGTTGCT